>NW_027156079.1:680-27333 GCF_002600585.1 Cystoisospora suis | reverse complement strand
GCCAGCGCTTGGCCTTGCCGTAGTCGTCGAAGCGCCGACAGCGGCGGCCGCAACGCTTACTTTCACGTTGCAGTAAGGACCGGTCTTTTCGTCGCGAGAGCAGCCAGTCAAAAACTCCTGCCCAGTCGGTGGAAACTTATCCTTCGGGATTGTCAGCGTCACTCCTTGCTCCGTGCNNGCGTCGAACCCCGGAATCAACGCCGTCAGCGCCTTGGGAGCACATGCAGTCGGGTCAACTGAGCTGCCTGAGCAGTACTGTGTGGAGTATGTGGAAGGCTGTGGGAAATGGCCTGTACCACAGACCAGCGTGAAACTGTTGTCACTTTCCGATAGCGAAACACTCAGCGATGCGGGCCCTGATTCCTGGTAAGCGCACGACACCTTCTTGCCGGTAACCGCCGCAGTCATGGGCTGCACCGTCACTGTCAGAAAGCAGTATTTTCCGTAAATGGAGCGGCAGCCTACATTGAAAACCTGCTGGGCATGGGGGAATCCGTCTGGTGGAATGGTGAAGTCGTACTTGACGTCCCCCTGCACGTGCCGTGGATTCCCTTCAATTGCGTACCAGTCGTTCGTCGCCTTTGGAAGGACATCTTGTAGTGCCAGCTGATTCAACTCACACTCATCTTTCGTCTTGCTCGTCGACTTGCATACTGTCAACGCGGGGCCCTGCGCACCATCCAGTGGCATGAACTCGAAGTCGCCGCCCAGGCAGGCAAGTGAATACTTGGGATTCTCCGGACTCAGCGTCACCGCCGCAGTACTAGATAAATTCGCCGTCGGACTCACTTGCTTACAAATGTACATTCCAGAGGAGTCCTTCTGTATGGTTGCTAAGGAGTCCGCTGACTCCACACGAGGAAAAGCGCAGAGACTCAACAACAGCACCGGGACGCCAGCGCGGTAACACCCCATCCTGGCTGAACAAATGGAACGTACGCGTCCTGCTGGAAAGAAGCTAAGTCAGAGCGACACGGCGAGACACCGCAGCCCAGAGCAAAAAGAGGAACTTGCACCGATAAAACGAGTGTTTTCTACTGTTGGTCAGGCCGGCCCAGCTGCGCTGATTCTTTCCCCAGAGACGGTTTTGTGGGATGCGGGATGCCCAAGAGACGCAAATGAGACACGGGTGTGAACTTGGATAAGTCGCCTCACCTGTCCCGGTTTGGCAGCTGGAATCCGGCTGCGGAGGCTGTTGAGCTCGTCCCAGCCCATCCTGACCAGCGGGACCCTAGGCAGCGGCTTCGTTGCGCCGTTACTGGCTCGCAGCTCGCTCGCGCACTGTAACCCCCCTGTCTCATGTCGGCCTCAACTGTGGACCTGGTTTGGACTGTGTAGCGACTTCCGATGTCTCCGAACTCAACACGGAGCATTTCTGGCATCGACTCCCATGTCGTCGCCTTCGCTGCGGGGGACGTTCGATAAAACTCTGCTAGGGAAGGATGGCTCGCTCTGTGGCGGCCCCGGTTTCTGGGGCTTGCCCAGTGGTTTCCTAAACATGAAGCGGGTGTTGCCGTGCATGGTCGGTGAGAGCGGTACGGGGCGGATTGACGTTAGAACAGCTATGAATCCCCGCTGGCACAGAAGTGAAGTCAGTCCAGGCTCCTCTTCCTGAAGAGCTGGAATGGTTTTGGTCAACTGCGCTTCGGTTCGTTACTGTACGTGGGAGGGTTGCTTTCCTCATCCGGCTCTGTGGCGGCAGGCCGGATGTGACAGGGTGAAATATTGTTGCATGCGCCAGCGGGTGCTGTAGGTAGATTGGTTTTTCGGGGTTGCCCGCGGCTGCCGCGAAGACTACCGCCGCCCCGGGACTCATGAGCTGCCGGGAAACGTATACTGTGTCGGAGGAACTACCGGGACACGGTTACAGTGTGGGAAAGAGGAGCCGCTTTGTCACAACTCAGGGGATGCAGCAGTGTAATCTGCCCTACAACTCTTAGGAATGGCTTTCAGCAGTTCATGAATTCCCCAGGAGATACCGTAGAAGTCCCTAAAGGAACGGAGTGCAGCTGCCCTGTGATACGTTGTTGAGCAACGAGAGGGCCCCGTTGGACGGGCGCCTAGAGAGCTCTTGGTTTACGCGTTCGAGACATACAGACTCGTATTATTTCTTCACCTGCTTAATGTGTAGCTCCGGTGTTGCCGTGATGTGCACATCCAGTAGGCGTTGCAACCCAGCTTACGAGCGGAAGAAGGTTGCAAGGGTGGCTGCCGCCCAACGCAGTCGGTTCGTTCCCGTCAGTGAGCGCGAGAGAGCTTTACTGAAAAGTGAAATCCTGCTTGTCATCTCAGGGCCGACCAGGACAGATCAGTCACTCATACTTCCACCGCGCATGCACTGCCGTGCGGCGTGTCAGTCACTCCAACTTCTTTGAGAGGGAGCATAACCTGTGCTGTTCCGCTAGATATGTTGAGAACGCAAGGTTTCAGGTAGTAGTGTAACCTCGCCAGCAGTGCCGACGCCGAGTAGTTTTCTTTTGGATGCCGCTCGTTTGGGGCCAGTCATTCCCGGCTGTGTAGCGAGCCATTGCGACGCTCTCAGCGATCTGGCTGCAACCTGCTGGATTCCATGGCGCGGGGCCAGCCGCAGTTTTGTCGCTGGCTAAATAACGGTGGGCCTTGTTCAATACCGCCATGAGACACTGCCAAGTGTACAGGTTTCTTGCTCTGTTCCTGCTACCTCATTCAGAGAAGATCCATGTACCAACCGAGTTTACAGAACTGGGACTCTGTCGTATACGGCAGTCACGGGGCCATAGTGGGAGACTCGTGACCTCGTTAGTTGTCCTCACGGAATCGCTCATCGGCGCGTGTCACGCGCCCCCTGCTTCGGGAAAAGAGAAGTACGTCGATTATCTCCCACGCCAACACACGGCTGGGTAGAACACCACTAGACAATTTGGGGACACCAGGCCCCCCGGTCACTCTTACGCCTGGCCAGGAAGACCATTCCGTAGCGATCCCGCATCGAGGCCGCAGAATGTCCTGTACCCCAAGCTCTTAGTGCGCAGGGCCCGAGAGATTACTCAAGATAACTTCCCCGAATGGTACGAGCAACAGGAAGTCGCTTAGAGGCCAGGCTCGGAGTGGTTTTCAGGCCTATCCGACACCGGATCGCCCCCAGTACTCACTACGGCCACAACATACCCAGCGAGCCGAGAAGAGTTGGTGTCCTGACGGCTCACGGTTGCCTTCTCTCAAGAAGCTTCCGCAGTCTCAACCGTCTGACCACCCTGCCGCTGAATGGTTCCAGTTGTGTTCGTCTTTAACTCGGTCGACGATTCGATGTCTGGCAGTAGCAAGTCGTCTTCTGCTCACAACATTCACGCCGGTCGCCCGGCCTCAGGCTTCCCTGCCAGGGTATGCATGGCAGAACTATATCCTTCCTGGGAGCTTTCGTACAGCGGGTTCTTCGAGGCCTTCCGTCTTGTCTCCGGAAACCGTGACGTCAAGTGCGGCAGCCTTCCGCTCATCTCCGGAAACCGTGACGTCAAGTGCGGCAGCCTTCCGCTCATCTCCCTTCTGGCCGCTGAAACGCGGCGCCCGCTAACCCGCCTTGTTGCACTGCTCCGTGGAGTATGCCCGATCAGGGCAAGAGATGCCCGGCTGCCGGAGTCTCAGTACGCGCGTCTTGCTCCTGAAATCATATCCGGTGGATTAAGGATATTTGGCGGGTCACCACCGGCGTATCCCCGAGTGTGTGCGGCGCGTTCTTCCGACATGCGAGGGGAATCGACAACGCCAACCCCATTGCAGGCGCTTTGAGTCAGTTCGTTAGCTGTCAGTGGCAGCTGAAGTTTGTCTGTAGATGGGGATGGTTTGGTCTGTGTTACTGTGGTACACAGCCAGAGCACGGTTCACGACCGACATCCGCCGACGGGAAAAAGTGGACAGTTTGCATCATCCCAGCGCAAGATGCACTCCAGGCGTATATCTCTTCCGTTGTATCTGCAGCCTTATCTTCGCATGAGGCGGAGAGTTTGCAGTCTGAATGAAGTCGAAGAGTATCAGCAGTGTACTGGCGACAAAACTCTTCAAGACACGCTCTCCCGCCAGTTCGCTTTTCTCTTCTCGAGGGTTGACCGGCTTCATTGAGCCGACAGCTATTCTCTTTAGTCCCTGACCTCGTCTGGCGTGGTGCCGTTCCTTTTTCGTTCCGAGTTTGTCGGCACCGGTTATGAGTGGGTCATGCGATACCCGTTGTCTTCGCTCCCTTCGCCGTGTGACAGCACACTCCATCACTTTTCGCTTTTGTGTCTTCTGAGTTGTTCGCTGTAGGACGCGCCTTCTGCCCTCTTCTTGAAAAAGAAGCGTCACCTTGCTGTTCCGCGCTTTTTCTAAAGTAAATTTCGTTTGTTCACCTTGCATTCATTCGTATACGCGCTATTTTCAGAATGGCGACTTGCCATTTTGAGTTTCAATTTCGTTTTCCTCGAGAGGGTACATGTGGGCTGTCTCCGCCTACGCCGTTAAGCTGCAGGTTTTGTGATTTGTTAACCTTTCTACTATCTGCGGCGGCCACTATCCTGACTTCTCTCCTACTGGCGGCCTCCGTAAAATTCCCGTACCTCCTTCCTTAAATCTTTGTCGCCTTTCCTCGTCTGTTTTACTTTCCCTCTCACTTTTGTGTAAACAAACACTCCTTAGAAGTATTCCTAATGCATTTGAATCTCTGGGGCTGGTACCAGGCAAGACCCCCAACTGGCTCATCACACGATGGAAGACAATGGCTTTCCACTCGAACTGGAGAACCCCATGCAGGAAGACGAGTTTTTCTGCGATATTTCTCTATCGTCCTTCACCGACTCTCCGTTCACAACACTTGACATTGCCCTAAACGGCTCTACGAGCCCCGCCGCTACTGGCCACAGCCGCGGTGCCGCATACCTTCCAGGCGGGAACCACTGGAATGACGCCGCTGACCGTGTTATATCAAGCTCTGATAGCAGCAGAGGCGGCAAGCCATCTACCACATCTACCGGGCACGTAACGAGTAAGTACGAGGCTTGCCATGCGGACAGGTTCACGTACCCGAAAGACACGGAACCGTCCGTTCACTATCCGAGAAGTCTCCACCAGCCCAGTGCTGCAGGAGAGACAGAGGAGACAGAGGACAGCTACACAGCGTTAGCTTTCTCTGTAGCTTCAGCGGGCAAGACATCGGCTTTTCTGGGTCTGCGCTCGGCGGAGGAGCAAGAGAAGAAGACAGCTGATACTTCTGAATCGCCGGTCAGTCCAAGAACTCGTGCACCTCATCTGTCAGACTGCACTGCGGAGCCACCCAAGCTCGCACGGGAGCCAAGGGAGACGGAGAACCTCCAAAGATCGGCCACGGGGTTAAGCCTCCAGTCTCCTTTTTCATCTCCCCAGAACGAGGCTGCGGCGAGAGAAGAGCACGTATCCCCTCTGAAGAACGACTCGTCTGTCTGTCCCGGCGTGGAGGTACAATCTGGTACTACAAGAGATGAAGTCTCTCCAAGTACAGAGGTATCTTCACAGAACTCTATCGGAAAAGACCACCACACGGAAGTGCGTGAAGGCAGAAGAATATCAACTTTCAAGCCAGAATCTTCTCAAGGAGAACACCTCCGTAGTAAGGAAATGGCACTACCGGGAGGAGGTTCGGGGCACGGCGAAGACAGTCCCGCACAGAATCGGACTACCACCCTTACGAGCGGTGAAGCAGAAGAAACAACGCATCGTGGTGTCAGTACCGAGGACGGGATGCGCCATAAAGGAGACAAAGAAGAAGACATGGGAGGACAAGAGCGCCGTCAAGGGGACGAACTCTTCCCTCATCACGAATTCAACAGTGCACAACATGCAGCAGACGAATCAGCGTTGAATGCCGACGACGGCGAGACAGGATGGACAAGTTTTCAGTCATCTCCTGCTGTTGAAGCTGACGCAGGACAACGTGGGGTCTTGTCGTCACCGCCGCTAGGTGGACCGTCTGCTCCATCAGCTGAACAACATGACAGACCGTTTTCTAGCTCTCAGCTCCCTCCTCCTTGTACCCCTGCTGTCCTTTCGCCTGGTCCTGGTGAGACAAGGGAGACACACGGAGACAGGGGTGCCCCGGTAGCAGCACGTAGCTCCTCTTCCGTTTCCTCCTCCGCTGGGGAGGCAGATGTTCTCCGTGCGGTGGCATGCAAGAAACTGGGGCTGTTAAGAATGAAAGACTGGGAGGATGAGCGTCAAGCCCGGAGTACCGCGATTGCGCGTTTAGTCGCTGATTTGACTGCGGGCTTAACGAGTGCAGTGGAGCAGAGCATTGCAGTAAGTAGTCACACGGCTAGATATCTTCGTGCTCGGAGCAAAGCAGATCTCGACTACGCACGAGCTCTTAAAGCTACCGGGAGTGGAGGTGGAAGAGGTAAAAATGCACAAACCCGATACGGATTTCTACTTCAAGGAAATGTTTCTTCGAATCCTTCTCATAGAGGGACTATCCCGTCCCCTTCTAACGCTTCTTCTGGCTCGACGATGGAGCGGATCTCTAGCACGAGCCATACAAACCACCGCAGATCTAGTATCTCTTCTCTCGGGCCAGACCACGGAACGTACGCTGCAAATCGCGAGAAGAACTGCCTCGAAGCTACCCTAAGGACGGCTAATTCGACACCTGCTGCCTCCCATTCTCTATGTTCCTGGACGAACAGTACGGCAGCAGAAGAAGATGTTCATAAGCGACATACGCCTTCGTATTCCAGAGGTGGATTACGGCGCGAAAGCTTACAGGAGACAGAAGGCGCGGGGGAAAATCTATTCAAGGACAGATTTGTCTCACACAAAGAAACGTACGCACTCTCAAACGTCCGTGGGCGCTGCATGAAGAGATCATTCAAAGGATCGGAGATCAGCAAACAGAGAAACTCGCCTTTCAAACAGGAAACCGCATTCGGAGACAGCAGCACTTCTATCGCACCTAAAGACGGTGTAGAGGATGCTAGTCGTCATTGGACGCCGGGGTCGCTGTACGAAGATATGACAATCGATTCTGCGAACGAATTCCCGAGAGAAGAGAACGCCGGCGGCGAGTGTCTCTTTTCTTCAGCGGAGACGTGTGCTTTCCCGCATTTTGGACAGGGACTGGGCGATAGCTGTTGTGCCATTGACGGGAAAAAGAAGCAAGAAGGGGGGCTGCTGCCAAAAACCTGGAACGAGCAGGGCGGACAACACTCAAGATCAAGTATCTCCTCTGATGTCGAGTGTACATCCAGCAGCAGACGCGGAAGCATATCGGATCAGAGGAGTGCTTCCACAGGGAGCTCAGGAAGATCACGACGGCGTTGGAGTTCAGCAACGACCTTTCTTCAGCATTTCAGTCCCCTTCAGTTAGGACGAAGTCCAGGAGAAAGGAGACATAGCTTGACAATAACGGAAGAGAGTGAATCCCATGTGTCTTCTATCACCTACACTGGACCAGAAAAAGAGAAAGGACATATTAATTCATGGTCGGAAGATAGGCGAAGCGCAGGCGGCTCAAGGCGAAAGTCTGAGGAAGACTCTCATACAAGCCATTCTTTCTCAAAGAGAGGAACACTCTGGTCTCTACATGACGATAAGAAACAAAGTTCTGTACGACAGGAGGGGAAGACGGAGTATGTCGTTGCATGGCCTTCGGCTGCCTGTAGCAGCAGTATCGATCATATGGAGGGAGGGCATTCATTTGAAAAGAGTCAAGTGAAGGAGAAAGGACGGGATGGGCGCAGATCTTCCAATGGAGAACCTCTAGAGGCACATGATGATAGGGGAGGAAGGGGGAAAAAAGAAGAAGAAGAGCGTGCGACGACAGCTGATCACCCTAAAGTGAAGAAAACGCATCTACAGCAATCCAGAGGAATGTTCCCTGAGTTATCGTCAACCTCCTGGTTTCTTGCTTTGCTTGAAATGCATGATCAAAACGCCTTTCAAATGGAGACACTTGGGACTTTCGTTCACAGCGAGCTCGTTCAAGATCACCTTCAAAGGCTATGTGTAGAGTATGATAGAGAAACCAACAAATATCTTGAGAATCTGAAGAAAGTAAGACTTCTTCGGTTAGACAAAGAAATCCAAACATCAACGTACATACGTAGTCCCTATGCGTCTGTCTACACATTGCAGGGCGTTCTCTGTTTCTCTTTCCGCAGGTTCGTTTCTCCGTCTGTTCATCTCTTCATTCTTCGAACTTCGTCTTTGAGAGGTCTTTACTTCTCCCTCTTTTTTCTGTTCTGCTGTTTCTTCTCACCTGTGACCTTTGCTGGCACAGAGAGAAGAAGAGAATGCATGCAGAAGGAAATTCTAGGGTATTGTCGATACTGCACAGATGATCTTGACAGCTTCTATATATACTTTGTATGAGAGAGTAGAAAGAAAACGACCAACCAGAAGATCTTCGCCATAAGTCTCTTTTCGGGGGATCTGTGCTGATGTGCGAATTCCGTCTTCAACAGCACCGCGTACTAGCCATGAAGGCAGATGAGGCTTGTCGTCATGCTTGGAATGTCTACGAGCAGGTCTTTGACGATGTTTCACGAGTGAGTATGATATCCTTCCCTCTTTTTCTCTTGTTTGTTTCCTTCTTTCTTCCGGTCTCTTCGTTCCTGGATTCCATATACAAGGAGGCACTGGAAAAAGAAAGAAAGACGCGAGCGACAACGAGTGTTTTTCTTCAGGAGCTATGAGTTGTGTGCTCTGTCTTTCGTGATATATTCGTAGGCCACCAGGAGTTCAGCTCGGTGGCAAGTGGTCTTCATTTGTTCTCTTTCCTTACTTGGTTTTCCTTTGCTCGAATGTCGGGCAGACACTGTCAAAATTTCCATCATATCGTCATTGGAATTTAGTAAGAGTTGAACGAAATGTACATCCTCCCAAGACAAAGAATTGCATGCTTTGATATCATGTATTCACGGGGTGATAGGAGTGTATTGTATTCCGTCTCTCCAGAATAGCGAGAAGCTTCACATCAGAACGTCACTCTCTTCTCATGAACATCCACATGAAAAGCATGAGAGTAAAACANNTGTTTTACTCTCATGCTTTTCATAACTGACATCTCTTACACATACGGTATGATATCTATATGTATTTATATAGGTATTAGAATATATATGTGCTTGTGTCTAAAAATCTGTACATGTCTCGTCCTATGGAAAGCGTCCTTCCACCGTCTCTCTCTCCGCTCCTCACTTCTTATCTGTTCTTGCGTTCTTGCGAAGTGTCTTAGACAGTCCTCAAATTTCTTCCGTTGTACTTCTTCGGATGAATGATGATGAGAGGGGGGGTGGGGGTCAAGCTAGGAGGAAATCTTGTGGAGTAGACATCAAGAAAACCGGATACGCTAAGAGATTTGGAAGTAGGTTCAGTCTGTTTAATCGATTCACGGCACGTAAGTGATGGAGAGCAAAGAAATCTCACTTTTTCAGAAGAGAATCCTTCCACCTCTTTTTCTCTTCACCCTTCTTTCATATTCGATGTGTCTTCATCTCCCACAGTCGTTACATAGGTTCCCGACATATCAGTCGTTCATGCACTTATCTCAGTGATTCGTAGCTGTCTAGGTTCAGCGGCGAGAGGAAAACCAAAGACGGACTCGGTGTCCATCTATACTCGCTCCCCTTCCCTCTTCCCCCCTTCTCACGTCTGGTGGCTTCTTTTCATGTTGTCTTCTTCTTTTCTCAGGCGACCATGTCTGCTGCAGGCTGTCAGCATCTTGTATCTCTGTCTTGTAATAAGACAAACCCTGTGTTGCGCTCTTCTTCCCACCCAGAGATAGGCGAGGATTCTTCGCCAGCTCAGTCCTCAAGTGCTCTGTCTGCCTTAGGAAACTCAACGGGGACGACATCGAGCGGGGGAGTAAACGCCGGAAAGAAACAGCAACCTCAGTGCTGTTGGCTAGTTGAAAGGAAATACTCATACGCGGTGAGGTCATCCTATCTTCATGAATGATGACGATGATGATGCATAGTATGGCATACACTGCAGGGAAGACGAGATTACACATGCATAGGCTTTTAGTTCCTCTCTTGTGCAGATAGGATATCTGTCGAACTATCTAGCCACTCCCTTGTACCCTTTCCCCTTGCATTTCTTCTCGAATCATCACCTAAGTCCTTGCATGTGGGTAAGGCGCAGACACCAACGCGACTTGAAAGAGAAAGGCACTGATGAACAAGAACAAGAACCCTCTTCTCAGATCAAAGTCACGGCTCGGAAGCCCATCTAGCATATACAGTCAAATGTCGTTTCAGATGTAAATGTATGTGTTCGTGCATATAGAACACTTCAGGCTCCTCCCTACATTCTGAGAATTTCGAGCCAAAGGCAGAACCTATCACTCAAAGACAGTAGAGGGGTTGGGTCCTTCCCGTCTCTAGTGTATGCGCATATTGTTTCTATGTCGACGTCAGCAAATCAAGCTGACAGATACCTGCCGATATCCATATCCTTTGTTTCCCCGGGTTCACCACATAATATGTATAGAATTTTTAATACCCATATATACATATATATGTACATCTATATCTAGATACATGCAAGATATATGTGGTGCTACAATAGGTTTACGGTAGCAATCCGTAGGCCTCGCCGTCGGCGTATTCTATACCCCTTTACCAACGGGCGTCACCATACCTACTTTCTTTCCGTTTCTTCGGTGTGAAAAACCTGGACACATACAATGAAGACAAAAGCACAGGTACGCATCCGCGAGGATTCATCAACAAGCGACCACCCATCACTATTCCTTTCTTTCTCTAGGGGAAACCAACAGACTTCGTTAATCTGGGGGTGGGGGTGAACCATGCAGGCTCGTAAGGCGCAGAAGGAAGAATTCGAACAAGTCAAGGCGTTGATCATCTCCATCCTTGAGCTACAAATACTAGAACGTACGATGGAAAGAGACGGGGGTTTCCAATTGTACATGTATGTGCTGTCAAATAAGAACGCACACCTGTCACCTTTTCTCAAAGAAGCTTTCTCCTGTCAGGTTTCGTTGTTTAGTAGTTTTCTCGCGTGGACGTCACTGTAAAGAAAAACGGCATCTATATGATGACATTCACATAAGACTTGGCACCCGTTCTTCGCTGTCCTTGCACGAAAGAGTTCTTTCGACCGAGACAGCTTGTTTGCTCGGGCACATACCCGGAGTTTTCCATACATAAGGAGTGTCCATCATAGTTGTATGTATTTTACCTACACACAGCGAAGAGGCGTCGAAGATGTTATGTGTATGACTATCTCACATCTACATAGAAGAAATATCTATCTAAGGACACGTTTAAGTCATGCGTTCTTACAGATGAACGACGCCTCTCCTCTTAATTTCTTTCTCCTACATCATTCAGAGTTCTCCTCACTCGCATGCACTCTCCAGTTTCCCATGCTTTCTGTGAATGCCGGCTGGCCTTGTCGTTTGACTTTGAGGACCATCTTTTTCATGACTTGAAGTTACTCAGTTCTCTTCACGTCAGGGAAGTCCAGGCTGTGCGGAGTCTTCTTTCCCCAAACATAAACATCCATATCAATACAGAGAAGCCTTTTTGATATGTAAACATATAGAGAGAAAGGGGAAAAAGAGAGAGACACACACGTGTCTTTGGTGCATCTACTTCCTTAAGACCTCTGAGTCATCCTGTGAGGATGTTGCTCTGCTGCGTAACACTCCTTAATGTTGTTTTCGTTTCTTAGCGTCTTCGGGGGTGGTCCCAGGAGTCATTCCAAGTGAATCCTATGCCGTAGAAACTTGTGCATCACGAGAAGACAATAGTAGATAGGGCGTAGTCTTTCTCCAGCGCATGTGTCTGTGATAGGGGGTGTCTCCCTGAATGCATCTACATCCTCCGTACGCGTGCAGACACATGAGCATATGTATATACACCCCGACAGGTCTGAATTGTTTCTGGAAACGTATAAGGCTTTTCGACACAGATAGAAGAAAGACATAGCAGTAGCCCAGGTGTTTATTCGCGAAAAGCACCCAAGATGGAGCTTTCCTGCCCACCGGTGTATACACTTTGGAATGCCATTTCCATCCCCCCTCCTTACAGGTGTCGATGAATTTCTTCACAGGTTGGAGACATGAGACAATGCGTCACGTTCTTCAATCCTTTCTTCTCAAGATGCAGAGCTGTCTTTCTATCATCCTCTTAACCCTTGGTCGTGTATCTGACGTCTTTGGTAAGACCTAACTGAGATCTTGTTTTCTTCCCTTGGGTGACAGTACAAAAAAAGATGATAACTGCGTACGTATGTATTCATATGTACAGATCGATAGGAAGATAGATAGATGTAGATATAGGTAGTCGTGTGGAGACGTAGAAAGCTTGTCAACGAATTTTTCTTTATTCCGTGCAAGCGCACGTAGGGGAGGATACGCAGTACACTGTACCTCGCGTCTTCTCAACAAGCACCACGCACTTCTACACATATATACGGTCTCTATCAGTATACAGGATTCGTTCTTAAATCCTCGTGGTGGTGCAGTATTCACAGATGAGAAGAGAGGGAATGTAGGTGTGTGTAGTAAAGATTTGATGGGAGCCCCCATGTGTAGCCTCAGGTGGATCCACTTCTGAGGAACAAAACCTCTCTTGTTAGCTAGACACGAACTGCGTCGACTGTCTGTCTCAGGTCGATCCCCCGGGTATGTCACGGGTCCATCGCATTGCTTGTGTTCATGAGAGAGAGATTTTCTCTACTCTCTTGACTAGACCCATGCATCTCTAGAGAGAAGAAACTGGATGCATTTGTCTACAAATATATGTGCGTACCCGGGGAGCCCTTCGTACCCTTGGCCCTTCGCGGCTCGAGTGAAGTCTAGACCCGATCTTCAAGGCACCTATCTGAAGTAGGAGAAGTTCTCTTTTCGTTACACTCACGGGAGGTGGTATCTTCACATCTCTACGTTCTTTCTTTCTTGTCTCCATGTATCTTTCTATCTATCTGTCTGTATGTGTCTATCATCCCGTCTCTTTTTCGCTGTCCAATTTTTTGGGGGGAGTGTCTTTCTGATCTCTCTCAAGTACGTCCATAGTTGAGTTTACATGAACAGATGCGAGACGGTAGGTACAAAAAAACGGATATGCCCCGAAGTGTGCCTGCTTGTGTCTCGCAGAATCCTCTCCTTTTCTTTCGACTTCTTCGTCGGAGAATGAAGAAGAGAACGACCTCCACCCACAGTCGTCAAGTGCTTCGTCTCATTCTGCTTTTCTTGGTCCGAGTTCGCTTTCTTCCATGTCAGCGAATGCGGTTGACTTGTTAAATCAACAGCACCTTTCAAGTCGGGTCATGTTAACGCAGAAGCGACGTGAATTGTTAGATCAGAGATGTTTCTTTGGAAACCTTTCATCTTCCTCGTCTCCGAGCTTCACCTTATTCTGGAAAGAAAGGAAGACCTCGGGAAGGAAGGGCGATGGCTCTCTACAGTTTGATTCACCAAACGATCGAGAAGAAGAGAAGGAAAGAGATCACCTCAGTAGAAGAAATCGAACCGCTTATGCACGGCCAATACACACGGCCGATCTTGTTGATAGAGCTCACTTTGCCGCTGCTCCTCATGCCGTTGTAGCACCCGAGCCTTATGATGATGTGGAAGAAGGGGGAGAGGGGCGAAGTGTTTCTCCGCATATCAGCCGGACGGAGAGAAGAAAGATTTCAAAAGAAAGGGGTGCAGAAGGAGAGGGGGAGAGAGAAGAGAGAAAGTGCAGTTCTAATGATCCAGGCAGTACCTGGAGAGAGGAGGAGAGAGGAGAAGCAGAAGAGGGAGTCTTTTGGGGGCCATGTCAAGGAGCAGGTGAAGGAAGCCGAGTAGATGGAGATAAAGATGAAAGACACGGACACAGACCACGTGTACGGAGGAAAGATAGAAAGGACTACGCGTCCGTATGGAGTTTATTAAGAAGATGTGGTAAGAGCTGGGGGATACATGACGTTACTGAGGTCTCTTTACGAAAGAGACTCCTGTACCATCACGCAGCTGCCCGTACATGAATGCTTGTATACATGCAAACACAAGAAAAGATTCAAACAGCCTCCTCCAGATAGACTAACATAGGTCCACCTGGCCGATGACAGAGACATGCACACACCTGGCGGAAACCTATACGGACGTATGCGACAAGCGGCTCGACAGAAATGCACTGGAACTTCGAGGCCATGGAAGCGAAGTGTCGGTGAATAGACCTATCGGTGTCGCCGCTACATGGCACTTCTACTTTCCCCCTATGACATGTGCGTGTACGGTTCTTTTTGCTTCTCCCTCGCTCCTCTGCTGCTGTGTACTCGCTCTTGATCTTTCAAGAAAGACGCCCCGCATGTGAATGTGCCGAGGTAAAAAGCGATTTCGCGAGGAGGTGCATATCACGATTATCATCGGTGTTTGAAAGACTACGACATCCCGGTTTTTGAGTTTCCTCTTCACGTTCTTTTCAGCTCTTCTTCCTGAAGACTGCGACCTTCTTGAGAAGGCCGGAGGTGAGAGAAAAAGCAGCAAGACGGGGAGGTCGTTTGAAGGTGTGCTTCCCCCATGTCTACGTCTCCCAGCTGTCTGCCAGCTAGCCGAGCAGCTTCGGTACCCACCGCTTCCACCTAGCCAGCTCGTGATACATGAGGGGACGGTTGAAAGACAAGCAGGGGGTGCATCTTCTATAACAGGAGGTTTTGCAAGTGGATTTCTACAGAAGTGGAAAGGCGGGTATCTTGTTCTCACTTGGGATCGATACCTCCATCTCTTTCGTGAAGAAGCTGATGTCAATGAACCCGATGAAAAGAAAGCCTGCTGGTCTGTTTACCTTGCTCAAGCTGAAGTGAGAACAAGCAGACACTCAGAACGTCTCTTTTAAAGAAATTTCGCGCTCTAGAAAACTGTATATCCTCTCTGCTATTCACGCACATGCTGCACTGATTGGATAGCTCCATCAGATAGCTTTCATGACTATCTATGCTATCTGTGAAGACGGTCGCTCACTCCGTTCATTCACTTTATTGAACCTTATGACTGTACAAGTACTATGTCCCTACATCACGGTATACAGAGTGTCGACATTTCACGGTCGTTCTGTATACAAGGAGTAGTTGCTAGGAATCCGGTGAGAGTATGCCGTACAAGAACACAGTTGACATACGAAGTCGAGCCAAGGTGGTCGACAGCTGTAAAACCATAGGTTCATATGCATGGGTCAGCTTGATACATGTCTAAATGCAGAGCCCATTGCTGTCTAGATCCGGAGTCGACCACTGCAGAAGAATGCTGTAGATAGACGTCACCGTATCCATTGACGAACTGTCTTGTACTGCAAGTCAGTTACATTGACTCGTGGACGGGTGAAGGGCTGCCCAGTAGCTCTTCTCACTTCTCTAGGTCTACCGTGGATGCCATATGTGCATGATGTGTGACTGCCTCATCTTTCATTTCCTCGGGCCATGAGTGTTCTTTTCACTCTCAAGAATCGCAGCTCATCAAACCTATTAGATGCCTAGCTGTATCGAAGATTTCTCCTTTCTCTCTACTTAAAAAAGGTTACAGGGAAGCCTCTATACACCCACCTCTCAGATCGTCTTCTCCCGCCACCTTAACTGAATTACTTCGGTTTGTGAAGCTTTCCTCTTCTTTCTACTTGTCTCAAGGTTCGGAAGTGTCAACCTCGTAATCAGACGGGGGGAGGTGCATGCATTGAAGTACGGGTAAGCATTCTCTCCTTTTTTCATAGCGGTTCTCAAGATTATGCCTGGTCATCTGTCATATAAACGAAGAGTCTTCTCCTATGGTGGTTGTACAGAGGACGAGAAAACCCAATCAACCACCCTTCTCTCTATGTAGCCTTGAATTTTACTTTTTTCCTAGCAAAAGGAAGTGTAGAAGAGTATGGGGAAGTCAATAGAAAAGAGAGGTGGATCATGCACATTGAAAAGGAAGAGCATGAGAGGGACACTCCTGTGTGTTCATGACCAAGAAAGGTTACACACCTTTCAGGTAATCATTTGTTGGGGAAGAAAAGTCCGGAGTCTTCTCTGCAGAAAGCTGTATGGACGCCGGAGAAGAACTTGCTAGATTCTAGACACGCATATCGTGGTGAGAGTGTCTGTCACTTCGCTAGCCTCGAGAGGTGTAGATAATTGTGTGTGAGACGATGTTTTTATAGGAGAAAAGAAAGCACTTCTTTTCAAGCCGTAATTCGTATGTTTTTCGGCCATCTGCTCCAACTCGAGAGCTTGCTGCTTGGCTCGCAGATCTGGAAGTAAGAGAGAAAATTGGTAGAGAGCTATTGTCACAAGATGGAGACAGCTTTTTCTTTCCGTGACCTAAGGTTCCACCCTTTCCTTGAGTAGAAGAAAAGCACAAAGTTTATCGTCTGTCTCTGGCACCTGCCCATGCGTATACCTACTGGTCCACATGCACAACCTTACATGCGTATGGTGACAAGATGAAGCTGAGACAGGCTCTCTTATCTTGATACGTGTACCCGGAGAAAAACACGTGTCTGTATTATCCGAAAGGGGCAGTACATGTCTTCTGCATAGCCTGCCCCACTGGCCTCCTCTTACAGCTATACTTTCATATAAACAGGAGTGTGCTTACGCGATGTTGTGTTGAAAGAGTAGGCACCAGACAGCTCTATCTATACGTACATGTTTCCCTGCGCATCCATGAAGGGTGTACACTGAAACGCCGGTGTGAATCTCCACTTATGCTATTTCTACAAGTACGTGCATGTGCCTGGATGTGACAGATAGGAGCGCGAGTGTTTTGTCACCGGTGAATGTTCAACACACCTGCCCGCCTTGTAGACGTCTCGATCGAGTTCTCATTTTCCTCCCCAGGCAGCAACAGACGATTCACGGTTTTTCAAAGCCATTTCGACAAAGACGACTGAACCAGAGCCGGCGGCGTCTCGAACGAGTAAGTGGTTCTTGTCTCTGCCATTTCAGTAATTTCTAGCGGCAGCAAGATGCAAGACAGTGATTTCTGTAGCACTGTAATAATCTATCGTCGACCTTGTATCTACGAGTGTTTTGGCGGGAGGTAGATTGTATACAGGGGGACACCACTAAAGCTTTTGAAAAACAAAGGCGTGACCGCAGACTTGGCCGGTCTCACGAAGGATCATTTCCACGCGGTAGGAGAAATTCATCATTCTGGCGTTTCTATACGCGATAGCAGCTTACTGCTACTATAAAGACAACCTGTTACAGTATAGCTATTCTAGATAAAACGGACAGAATATTGTGCAGTGTTATACATCGGAGAGGGGTTGCTGTAAGTTTTCTGGAATATCACTTTGATGTGCACAAATCACTTGCAAGTCGGTTGGGGCGCGAGTTGAACGTAGCAGCTCCCTCGAATGCCGCAATTCTCTCACGCCGGGTCGGGGCACTGAGTGGCATGTACAGGAGACGGAGAAAGCACACAAACACTGTGCACGGCTACAGCTGATGACATCTCCGGAAGAGTGTACGGATACATAGTCTACCATTCTTGGTTCACTGTATTCAAGACGTTGCTGATTTATGTGCCTGTCTGTACCCACAATGGCACACTTACCGCGTATTTGTCTATATGAATAAGAATACTTATGAACAAGCGAGGGCAAGCCAAGATACGCGTGTATAGATGCGCTTTCATGACCTGGTCTGGTCTGCTGTCGTTTGTGGTCAACTTGCTATTTGTGTTTTTTTTCCCCCCCCCCCCTTCTCTAGGTGTTGGTAGACTGCGACACGGCACTCAACAATCTCGCCGGAGTAAGGTGAATCCCGCCTCTAATGAGAAAGACGTAACGACTACGGTGCCTCCGCCACCAGTTCCTGGTTTCAGTAATCTACTCTCATCGAGAGAAAGCAGCTTAACCGCCACGGACTGTTTGGATAGTTGTTCAGATATGATATCACGTGGCCAGTCCCCCGTGTGGGAGACTTCATCGTCGGCGGGGGGCTTGTGGGATGCCGGTAGAGTTGCAGGACGTGAAACGCAATTAAAGACAGGAGGGAGAATTTTCTTAGAAGTCAACGAATCTCACCCCAGTTCAAGAAGTTCGTCGTCTCCAGGCACTGCCGAGCTCAGTGAAACACGATGCTCACCACACGACGACAGGGTCGTAAGCAGTGGTAGCAGCAAGAGACAAGGAGGGTCCGCGCATGCCCGTCCTCCTATGCCAGTTGACATAAATCCTTTTGGTGACGATTTTGGGGACTGATTTAGAGGAGGAAGGGAAGGCTCGGTTTTTTATCATCCTTGGCGCAGCGACCGTGTGCATCGAGGGGCCGCACGCATACTTCCCTAGTACCTCACAGTCTGAGTACGAGGAGGGTATTTGAAACGGGGCTTGAACCATGTTACTGGTTTCAGTCATGGTTGAGTGTGAATGGAAACACAGAATAGGAACAGTCACTGCACACACGTGTATGACAGCACGGGCTGTTTGCCTGAGCATTGTGGCTGAACGGGCGGGCAGAACTACAGTGGCTCGGCAGGACACGCGTTGCCGAATGCGCGATGGAGAGACTCGAGTCTGCCGGTCACCGAAGAGCACACATTTCTTCCTGCTCCGACCGGGTCACCCGCATATTCATAGCTCCGTACTCCCGTTCTCTCTGTGCGCAGCGAAGCACCGATCTTCTTTTTCTTTGGGCCAACTCTCAAGCAATATTTCAATTCATTCTACGAGTTCCTGTTGTGTCCTGGGAATTCCTAGACTAACGAACAGGAAGGCAGCTTGCTGTTCTCCCCCGAAGCTAAACCGTTGCCCCCGGCCCAAGCACCACCTCGAAGCCGCATGCGGCCTGAGGGACAACTCCAGACATTTTTTTGTTATCGACTGTCCCTCACGGGCTGTGTTGAAATGTGCCGCTCGGTTCGCTACCAGAAACACGGGACTCGCATATTTCCCAGAGAGTCCGGCCGTACGACCAAAAGTACCCTCTGCATGAGTTTCTGTGCAGCGCTCTTAACGCCGCCTCCTTCCTGCTCCGCTGCAAGAGAACGGTGTTGTTCAGCGCTAAGGCAATAGTTGTCATCCATAGAGAAGTGGAAAGCTCGGCACCGGGGGAAGCCGGGATGATGGTGTGTAACAGTAAGTTCACACCTGTTAACTATTGGAGCGCAACCTTTCTAGGTCAAAAGCCAACTTCGCGTTACGCAGCCAGCCGCGCGAGATGCCCCGGACAGTGACAGAAACCGAGGGAATATCTTAAACCACGAAACGACTTGCAACACCGAGGAGATGGGGGATACGTCTGAGGGACCTGGGGGTCAGTCGCGACACTCCGCAACCGAAGAGATCCATCGTCAGACCAACCGTCCACCACAAGGAACCTGTGCTCTCTTAATGCGGTGGCCCAACCCCGGTATACAGGAACAGCTAAGGAGAGGAGCGGAGCAACACCTGGCGTGAAGCAGGGTGAAAAAGCACTGCGTTACCCCCCAAATAGAGATGCCTCGATCCAGGAATGATGGCAGTAACGAACGCGGAACGGAAACTAGAACAGCGCGGAGTACCAGGTGGTCCCTATGGGTGTCTTTAAGTTGCTCATTTGGGAAACACACTTTTCAATCGCCATCCCGCGGTGACTGGATCTTTGTAGTTATTCGACGCTGTCGAGTGACATCTCGGCAGTTGTCTGACACGGCTGTGCCAGGACCCTGTTAGGGGTGAGTTAGCCTCCCAGGTTTGTGGACTTTCGGTGAACTCTTTTCAGGATGACAAGGAGCTCGTACAAGGTAGAGTAACTTAAGGAAGTCCTAGCTCGGATGAAGATCCTAGGTGCTAAGGCAGCGCAAGTATCTCGTAGACCAGCTGCTAGGTTTCAGGATTGTTGGTAAAAGTAACTGAATGCAGAAGCAAATAGAAAGGCCGCTACGGTCGGCTCAGAAAAGCCCAGGGCCCGAAAACGCTTATGAACTACAGTAGAGAAGATGCCAAGTGCCACCGACTGGACTGGGCACCGGAGCTTGTTGAAAGGGCGTTCTGAGCACGTTCAGTGCTGAGGAAGAAACGAAGCGAACCGTGCTTCCCGGACTTCCTCCAACTACACACGAACGGAAGCATAGCTGGCCAAGATGCGGAGCTGTTGTCAACAAGTTGTGTCGGGGGTGACTGTGTGCCGTACCTACTGACAGTACTGGAAGGAATCAAAGAGTGCTGCTTCGGCTTCATGGCACTCCTCCCTCGCCTGCTCGACCGTAGCAGTGTTCACTACAGTATAAAAGCATTACGTTAACTATACACCTCAATCTAAGTGCTGCGCAAACGTCAGCCCGAGGGAAGTGGACATTCTATACCTCCGAGGCGAATGCGCACCCGAAACAGAACTGTTGGTCCTAGATTCTATTATATTGATCCGCAACCATCCCCTTGACCCTGTGGCTTCCGCGCCTTTTCTCTGTCAATCAGGTGAGCTGGTGCAGACCCTGAGTTCCAGTACTCAATAGATTCACTAAACCATACTGTTTTCACCGGAATGTTTAGACCACCGTCAAGCGAGAGGGAGTTCAGCTTCACCTAGAAGCAGTCCGACCGGCGATTGTTCACTAGCTCAGCGTCTGGAGCCGCATGCCAGCCGTACACATGCACGCTTCTGCTCTTGAGTTAGTCACACCGTCACCTCAGGGTTTCCAGGACTTCTTCCAGATCAAGTTTTGTCTTGATTCGCTACTAGTCTTCGTCCGAGAACTCGAGCCACTCGCAACTGTATTTTGTAGCTTCTTGCATCATTGGTCTTCGCAGACTCATCGCTCGCTCCGAAGTAGTGCGTTCGGCAGTGTGCTGTTCGTCGAAGTAGTGTGTTTTCTGCGTATATCTAACTCCTTTTCGCCAAGCGAATCGCGCTTTGAAAATCCTCGGCTGTTGAGTGTTTCGTGCCTTTTAGGCGCAGCCTCACCCTTTCGATAAAGCAAATTCAATAGTTTTGTAAATAACGACTCGGTCCCCTCTTACCCGTAGAGGCTCTTCACTATCGTCCGAGTGAGAGTTACGTATATGTGTTCTCGGCGACCGCGAGCGGACTCTTCACATCTCTTCGTCGACATATCCGCTGTGCGAGCACCCCAGATCTTTCTACTTGTCAGTAACACGAGAATACCACCCGATCTCCAGATAATGGCTTCGCTCAACTACTCACTAGCACAGTCCAGTGTCTCTCAATATTCAAGGTCTTTTCGTTTACAGCTTTGAGGTGACTGAAGCAAACAGGACCGTGAGTCACGAACCTGCCTTTGAACCATGTCGGCTAGTGCTCGGGGAGAGCCTCTTCCTGTCTCTGCGCCTCCTGTTGATATTTCAGCAAGTGCCTCGCCCTTTTTGGGCACCCCGTTCTGTCCTCTCAGCTTAGATGAGCTCTATGATACGGCCCGGAGGGAACGAGGGGTCAAAAACCCCTCTCTTCCTGCTCTACTTTCTACAGCAGCTAAGGCGTCTCGCCTGAACTGTACACGTCTTCAGGCGTCAGCTCTTCAGGCAAAGCGTACCGCCGAACAGCTTCTAGCTGTTGTTGCCGAGTGCAGAAAGAAGGCACGGGGGGCCCGGCGAGCCATTCAATCCATTCAGCCGAATCAACCACAGTGTCACAATGAAAATACCAGAGGCAGACAAGACGAGCCTGCAGCAGAAGCAGAAGACGCTCGGGTGCACACTGAAGACGGACGGAGACATAAAGACGATACAATTTATGTATCAGAGGTTAACAGTGGGAGCCAAGTCACTGGCTATCACAAAGAACGTGTCGACGGGGAGGGGCTTGTTCATGCCTGCTCCGGACAGAATTTTGCCGAGGAGCCGAAGACCGGCCTCGAGGAGTCTACTTCTTCTTCTTCAGCAGCAGCTGCTGCTGCTGCCCTTGATACAGCTCAGAGAGCTACAAAACGTGCTCAAGAGGCGGAATTGGCTGCGATAGGTGCTGAAATTACGGCTGGTTTTGCGGTCTCTCACGGGATGTCTCGGGAGGGGAGAGGAATGAAGAGACAGAAGGCAATGAGCGATCGCTTTCATTCGCAGTTGGAGAATCCTATCTGCCCGGCAACAGGTAAGGAGGTCCACCTCTTTCGCTGTGTTGTGACCAATGTATACCGGCATTTCGGCATCTGTTCGTCTGTCTATCCCCGTCTACTTCTGTAGTGTGAATATGCACGGTATATGAAAGGAACAAAAGCGCAAGTGGAGACTTCACAGGGAGAAGCTCTTTTTTATTGTCGCCAGATTGGTGTGCTGGCCCAAGAAATTCTGCGGATACACCCGACAGATCTCAGCGAGGGCTTCTCTTGTGTATCTTCGGAAGCCTGGTTGGACTGTTCTCTCGCTTCGCCGACGTTATCTGCTTTTCTAGTGAGAATGTTTTCCGGTGCATGCTCTATCCTGAAGGCGTTTCTCCATGTGCTTTGTATATGCATCTCTCGTCTTGTAGACCTGTCCACACTCGTTTTTTATCCAAATCGTCGCAGGCGGTCAAACGTGCAGCTCGCTCTCACATCTCCATGCGACTCTTCGTCGGCGTGGCCTCATTCGCGACTGTCGGCTGTTGTCTATACAGACGTCTGTATTCATATAAGTGTGTGTATATTTTGACAAGTACACTGACTGCATATACTATTTATAACGTATCGAAGGCCAGAAAATGATATTTTGTCCTTGCTACTGCTTCTGCCGCGGAAATCACTACTGGCGATCTTATATCGATTGGATGTCCCTTCTTACAAAACCCTTCTCCTGTACAGATGAATTCAATTCCTTGTGCTATCATGCCTGACACCACCGGGATCATGTTGTATCCCTTCATTCTGCTCTGTTCCTATTCACAAAACGTTTTTTTTTTTCCGTCGGCTACCACTGTTCAAATAAGAGAAGATCGCATGTCTCTCTCTCCATCAGTATATATATATATGTGTATGGAATTCATATGTGTGTCCTGAGCAAGACCCTTGGACGAGGGAGTCTCGTTCGTGTTGTCAAGGGCAGCTAGACATTGTATCTGTTGGGGGTTCTGTATCCTCTTCTAGCCTTGTGTTCTTCTTTCAAAGAAAAGGTTGGAGCTTGTATTTGTCTGCAGGGTGGACTCCCGCCTCTTTTCAAGTGGCAGCAGCAGAGACCGGAAAAGCGTATGGAGATGAGGAAGGGGCGACTCGCCTTCTTCAAAGACCAGAGGATTTCATGGATGAGGAGGATTTAGCTGTAGGCTGGGGAGCGTTTGAAGGGAGCAAGGAAGTCGGCTATCCACCTTAGCTATTGATGTTGGCCTTCAGTGACAGCTACAATGTATAATGAGTACTGCCAAGATACCCATCAATTAGATGAAGTTCCTTGCACACATACATCGAACAACTGTAAGGTTATGTTGTTTTCTCAATAGCTTTCAGACCTCACTTTCAGGACCGGCTACGATCGCGAGAGACAAGACTTTCCACGATAGAGAAGAGGGGTCGTGTTCAGGTGTATGCACATTCGAAAAGAGAAGCGGAGGGAACACAGTAGACAGCTCGTCCCAATGAAATCATTCTCGCGCACTTTTGTAGTTGTGATTAGCAGGACAGGGTAGTAACCAAAGATCAGGCATCTAAGTAGCGTCAAGAATACAGGGAGGGTGTCGAAGGCCCACTTGGGCAAGATCGCGTGAAGTACGGAAGGCAAATCATGCTCCGGACTCTTCCCGCAGTCGATATGAAGCATAATAGAAACTTCCTCAGCACTTCCCGTGATTTGTGTTTTCTGTGAGGCTCGCTGTAGGTAGGACGGGGGCGCAGTAGCGGACCACTGCATTCGATGCCTCAGGGACCTTCATGTTATGAGCTGATTAGGACAAGAGCGTAGAGGGTATAAAGAATCTTCTCCTTAGGATAAATCTGCTTCTTCCTGTCTTACTCAGGACGCCGAAAAGCGACAAGGCTTCTCTTCTTCTGTTCGCCGTCCTTTCATCGTACTTCGCGAAGGTCTTGCTGGTGCAGAGACCGATCTGAGTTTGGATGCCCAGACAAGACATGGACGTGTCAGGACAGCAACTACCGGTGCCCCCCGTGATGGCTCCGACTCCCATCGCAGTGTGAGTAGTGAGGACGAAGAACAGAAAGGCAAAGAAGAAAAAGGGAGAGGTTCACGGATGAGAGCGGATGAACGAGCTTCCTTTCATTCTCTGCAACATGTTGAAGGAGCTAGAGATGAAGCATTCTGTCGAACAGTTGGGTGGCTTCACGAGAGATTTCAAAGCCGTGCGAAGGCTTTCCGTATGCAGCTAGAGAGAGATAGGAGAGTACACAAAGGAAAATCAGAGGCAAAAGCTGAGCCTCGATTAGGACGACGCGTGGATGATAGGACCACGATGCATGCAGAAGGAAGGGAGAAAAAGTTACTTTCGCAGAGGAGACGTGAGGAAAAGGGGAAGAAAAACGAAGAAGAAGAGGAAGTATCAAGGACGACGGGCAGGAATGAAAGTGGTGTGAAAGAGAGAAGATCAGAGACATCGAAGCTGACAGACACAGACAGGAGTGGAAGAGAAAGTAGCGACAATAGCGAAGAAGGAGATAACGACGAAGATGTCGAAGACAAGCCAACTAAAAAGAGATGTGTTGAAGTCTCTGAAGGAGAGGAAGGAGAGACTAAGAGAAGCAGATTGGCTATTGTAGGTCCTCGTTTGCCGGCTCATCTTGAGGAACTGCGTCAACTGAAAAAGCAAGTCGAGTGTGCACTACCAGAAAGGCAGCAACAGCACAAGCCATACGAAGAAAATGAAAGCGGACAACCTAGTAAGGACTGTCTTCCTCTACATGGAACCCTGTTGAGGAGTCACGTAGTACCAGGGCACAAGAGTAGACAGAAAGGAAGGGACGATGTGAGGGTAGAGGCACCTACCGACGAAGATTTTCTCTCTAGCTTATTGATGGAAGAACAGGAAGAGTATGCTAGAATTGCATCCCAGTGGGAAGCAGCTCAGAATCTCATTGACCAGGCTGTACAGTGTAATGGTACCGATACTGCAGGAAAAGGAGGCCGGGTGCTTGGCCAAGCAGCAGGAAAAATAGAGAGGGACGAAGAAACATCTTCGCTCTCTATGGTCTCCTTGTCTTCTTCTTCCAGCCGGGCGATGAGCCACTCTGTCAAGGATATGAAATTCGGAGGAAGATGGATGGACATTGAGAGAGAAGGAGGAAGACTTACGCTTTCAGATGCTGATGCTCCCTCGACAGTCTTCGTGGTCGAGGACAGTGACGATGAAGATCGTCTTATTTACGGACATTCAGCTTTCGATGCTAAAACTCACTTTACCACAATCCAGTCGGAAGCAAAAGATCAACAGGATGCAAAGCAGGCAAGGACGGGGGTGGTTCTGACTGAAGAAGATGCGAAGAGCCAACAAGAAGAAGAAGTTGAAGAGCTGCCGACCCTTGGCAAACTTTTCAGTTTGCAAAAGATGAAGACACTTAAGCCGAGCACCTGGTCAGGAACTTCTGCTCGTGTGTCTCTTCTTCGGAAGGTTACCTTCGGTTTTCATATGTGTCCTCTTCTGCTGTAGTTCTTCTCTCCTATGCTAGGCTTCCCGCGCCGTCGGTGATGTTGCGTGTGCTTTGTGGCGTACAACTGAGCGCGAACTCTGTCTTTTGTGTTCTGTTGCACGTCGGCTCTTTGGGGGTATCAGGAGTGGAGATAGACGACTCTGGAGCACTCGTGATGCCTAGTTCTCTTCGCGTTTTTCCGGGGGTCTCTCCGGTGTCCACACTTCCATGCACCGGTCAACTACACATACACATCAGAATAGAAAGACAGATGCTAGCAACGGCAGCTTCCCAACCAAGACGCCTGTATAGTTTCTTTAGGATTTGCCCTCTCTTCTGAAGAACTATAAACGCTGGACCCCCCAGCTGTGCAACTCTTAGGCGTCTATGTTCATTCTCCCTTACACGTTTTTGGACTTCCCTCTTGGTCTAGTGCTTCACTGGTGAAGGAGACGTTTTATATGCAAGTTCATGCAGACACTGAAATTGCCCGACTTCTCAGGTATCCACCGCCTTCGCCGCCTCCCTGGTTCGATGGTCGCTACGTTCTTCCGCCTTTTCTTGAAGGAAGTCCTTCTCATTCTTCGTCAAACGTTGTTTCCTCGAGAGGGGTTGGACGGCTGTCACCCCCGACTCGTGCTCATCTGTTGTCACTAGCAGATCAAGACCGATCTGAGAAGAGCAGGTAAGATCAAAAACGTATGTAAGAGACGTGATCTTAGATGCTGAAGAAGCGTGCCCAGGGACTGTGAGGAAGGACGTGACTGGAGGTGTATGTTCCCTTCAAAACGGGAAATCTTCGAGTAGTCTCAGTGATCTGCTGCTGCAAGAATATGGAGAGATCTGTAGGCATAGGTCCGTTTTTCTTTTTCATTCTTGTGCATCGTCTCTTCTCTTGAAGGAGATAGAAGCAAAGCAGCTCATGTCTATCTTTCTGCTACATTAAAGTGGGTCAGGAGTGTTTCTACAAGGACACAGAGTGAGAGAGATCGAGTCCCGGTAGTCTTCACTATTTCTCTTTTCATCTCCTCTTAGCTCCTCACACATTCACAAGGTGGATTTGTAAAGACTGGGAGGGCAACTGATTGGCATGGTTCCACATGCAAATATCCTTAAAGACGTAGGGTAAGGTATCTCTGAAGGTGAGGGAGTGTCTGTCCGCACAGGAAAGGGAAAGAGAGTGGAAGAGAGAGAGACAGAGAC
>NW_027156079.1:0-544 GCF_002600585.1 Cystoisospora suis | reverse complement strand
TCTTTGTTTCAGGATGGTAACCGATACGAGAAGTGAAGAGGGTAAGGAAGGATCCGCAAAGGCAGCTTTTGAAAAGGACACGGAGGGCAGAAGGGAAACGTGGGCTTCAGGGTTACCAGGTTATCAACTTGGCGACAGGAGTTCAGGTGTCTCTACAGCGGAGCCATCCCGGCATCAACCACTGTGGCAAGGAGTTTCGCAGGAGAAGAAAGCGGAGATCCTCAGTCAGTTTCTTGGGAAGAACATTGTTACAGGTCAAGCTATGCGACGACTGCCAGCATGGACTAAAGAAGGGGAGCTATACCCTCAAGCAGCTCATCTTGAAAGGCATCAGAAATTACAACTTCAACAGAGAACCCAAGCAGAACTCAAGAGACGATGGTTTCTTCTTCAGAGAGAATTGAGGGGTCTCCGAGACGAGATTGACACGATTCCAGGTCGTACAATGAGATGGAACCTTTACTGTGATCACCTGCAGGTAGATGCCCTGTTGCTGTTGTTTTTTTCGAAAGCCTTTGCATGCAGTGTGTAACGTTCGTAGCTA
>NW_027156078.1:13668-16835 GCF_002600585.1 Cystoisospora suis | reverse complement strand
GAGTCATTTCAACCAGGCATTTATATCTGGGCATATATCTTTATACACATATATATATGTACATATATATATATATATATATATACGTAGATATGTGTATGTATGTACGTATGAATGTATGTACTTGTATTTGCTTGCCTCCTGCTTCACGTTGGTCTCATACAAAGGCTAGCGCTTCCGTTCTGTTCTGAAAGAAACCCAAGAAGAACGACTAGATTTATAGACTGGGCCAGAGCTTCTCACCGTATAGTAGCGGAGATTGACTTCGGTGTGTCTTCATCTTTATTGCTCTTCGCTCTTTCTATCTTATCTGAGCAGTACGTCTCAGCTGATTGAACCCAGCTGTGAGGAGTTCTGAGGAAGTCAAGGGAATATTTCTTCTTCTTCTTCTTCGATTCTTTTTGACGTCCGTTTCTTATGAAGCTCTTCATTTTCGAGCTTGTTCTTTCCTTTCTTTTGGATCTTCTTTTCTATGTAGGGTCGTCGTGACTGAGGACGCACTGCATGCGATTAGCTGTAAGCGAGCAAACCTCTTGCGCTGTAACGCTACGTCAAACCTCCTGATAAAGATCCCTCAAATTTCTTGCGAACGAACGACCTGTCAAATCTCTTGCTAAGATCTATCGGACTGCAGTAGGGAGGAGGAGGAGAAGAAGAGAGAAGAAGGGCAGAGAGAGGACTAGACAGGGAATGTCACAGACAATATGTACACACTGTATTTGCGAGTGTATAGCTAGGGGCGTCAGGGAAGTGCGAAGAAGGAAGAAGGCAAGTAAAAGGCTGAGAAAAAAGAAGAAGTGAGGTGCATGGACAGCCTATCTCCATTCTCTCTCTCTTTTCTTTCTTTCTATCTGTCTGTGTGTACACATGTGTATCAAAGAGATTGCAAAAGCGAGAGTAAAGAGGTGGAAACGTCGCAGTATCTTTCTTTTCTAGTTCTATACACCCGTGAAGATTTCTCTTCAGTAAAGAGAGATAGAGATAAGAAGAAGATCAGCCACAGTATCTTGATCTCATTACTTACACTGTTTCTTTCTTTCTTTCCATCAGTAGCGGTTTCAAACTTTCATGCTTGCATGCATGCACGGTGTCTCTACACCCCAGTCTTGCCACCTATCTCACCCCTCACACGACTGTTTTCTTCTCGTCTTTATCTCTCATTTTGTTTTCTTCTTCTTGCATCTTCCCGTTACTTGTTTATGTCGAGAAAATTACGTCTTAGAGAGTCTCGTGCGTTCATCCTAGTCCTTCAGATTCTTTCTCCTCCTTTCTCGTGGATTCAACCTTTTCATTCTTTCTTCTCTTCTTTCTACGATCTTCTTCTTATCTTCGCAGCTCTAGCAGATGGAGATGCACGGAGGGCACTCAATATGTAAGCAAACATCTCTAGCGCATATATATATATATAACTTCATATAGTCTACATACATGCGTATTAGGATTAGGATGGAAGGAAGACCTCACAGTGGTAATTTCTCCCTCTCTCTGTACGTCTAGGAAAGAAAAGAGGCGAGGGATGTTATGACGTCTTCTAGTACGTGTAGACTCTCTCTTTGCTCTTCAGAGTATAACCTCCGAGTTCGTAAGTTACGGATCTGTGTACGGTATCATCTTGTATTGGAAAGCGAAGCGTGCGTGCCTTCTCATAGAAAGAGAATGATAAGTCTGTAGCGGAGGACTTTCGTATATGACTATGGATAGGTGATAATGATCTATCTTTCTATCTTTTCTATCTCTTCTTTGCAATCTCTTCTCTTCCTTTTATCTTCATGTCTACTGCGGGGATGATGGTTCGTATAGGCTAGAGAATGCGATCAATTACTGCCGGGCAAGACAGCACGGATCTTCTCTCTATAGAAACACTCCGACGTCTTCTTCTTCTTCTCTTCTCTCTAGCACGACTGCATCTTCTTTATCTCCTTCTCAGCCTTCAGTTGGGGCGGAAAGCAGATGTACGAGTAGCACTATGTCTTCTTCTACATGCGGTTCCTTTCTTTCCTCTTCTTCTTCCTCCTCCTCCTCCTCGGCGTCTTGCGACTCTTTGGCTCTATCCAGTGAGAGACAAGGGAAAGAGGGAGGGGAGAGTGTGAAGAGTGAAGAAGGAGAGAGGATTTCTTCTTTACTTCTTCTTAGAGATAGTCAGAGAAGTAAAGACTCTAGCCAAAGGAAAGAAGAGAAAGCCCTCTTACCGACGGCTTCATCTTCCGCGTCTTCTCCTCCTTCACTTGTTGTCGATCTCTCCTGTTTAGAGAATGTGGGTAAGCTGACGAAATGTGACGAGCAAGAGAAAAGGAGAAGTGGCCTCCTATTCTTTCTCTTTCATTCTGGAGATAGACATGATGTGTATCTGGATGTGTAAAAGAAACACTGCGTGAAGTTCCTAGAATAGCAGCATTGATATGTATCTGCGCGTGTTTGGTCACCCGTGATCTCGAGGGGATAGAAGATGCATGCTGTATAGGGGAATTAATGAGGAGTTAAGAAGGTGAAGTAACTGCTGTATCGTTGTAGCTCCCGTATGTATATCTCATGATGGTCTTGCGTGCAACACGGTACATACAGGCCCCTCATCTTCTCATCGTCATGTCGAGATACCAATGCAGTTTTCACGAGTCGAATATCTTCCTCTTCTGTTGAAGATATGTGTATATTCTGAACTCGACCTCTGTATACCACATGATACTTGAGGTCTCTCATACCTACCTCTTTCCCCTCTCCCTCTCTCTCTATCATAGCAGCCAGTCAGCACATATGCAGTTAGGATGACAATACTGATACCTCTCCTTCACTTACTTTTCCTCTACTCATCCTTCTCGTGTGTCTTTCCTATTATGTGTCTCTACACGCCTCAAAATGCCAGGATGTAAATCTCATCTGGTGTATGATAAGAACGGAGACAGTTACTATGACCTCATATCTGCTCTTCACAAAAGTGTTCGAGGTCAGTCGGAAGCGGATAAGAAAGAAGGGCGACAACCTTACAGTCTTTTCTTTCTTTTCTCTTCCTCTTTTTTCTCTAGCTGACATAGAAAATCGAGTGTCTAGACATCTCGTCTTGTACGACCACTACACCTAGGTGGCACGTTTCTTCAGTCTTTCACTGACGTCCTTTCACCCTCCTATCATCGGCTGTAGAATGTCCTTTTTTCCTTGAGCTATTAGAACTC
>NW_027156078.1:13124-13627 GCF_002600585.1 Cystoisospora suis | reverse complement strand
TTCTTTCGTGTCTTTTTCTTTTCTTCTACTGGATTAAGCTAAGAACTGTGTAGGTCAAAGCTTTACAAGAAGGGATGATATTCACAACATCTTCTTCAAAGATAACTACCTTAGTTCGAAGTTGGCGTATCCATCAGCTCTCAAGAGCATTCTCTTATGTGAGTTTGCGCACCTCAATGTATCTTCAAGTGGTTGAAATAGAGGCATGTGGATCCCCTCTACAGACATTTATATTTGGATCAAAGAGGCCTCCCAAGACCACGTGAAGCCGAGAGTCACGTCTCTGAAGAAGAAAGACGACCAGTCACCTTCTCTCGGTCCTTCTTTTCTCTCTTTTTTCACTCTATGCCCTCACTGGGACCGAGAAGTGACGTATCTATCATCTCTTTGCAAGAATGTCTGCCTCCATCTTTGAGAGAGTCTTCTTGTCTTCTTCTCATGTTTTCTCTCGTCTATGTAATAGCGGAGGTGATCTTTCTTACTATAATCTTCCTATGTGTTTT
>NW_027156078.1:12378-12747 GCF_002600585.1 Cystoisospora suis | reverse complement strand
TCGATGAGTTATGTGTGAACCTACAGACTTTCCTCTTCTTCTTATAGAGTAGCTATATCAAATGTATACATGTTCCTCAGATCAAGGTACATCGTCTTCTCTTATATTCTCCATACATGTGGGAGACTGTGGATTAGCAACAGATGTGTATATGTATGCCTTGATAAGGAGTTCCTCTGAAGAGCGCTCAGTCTTCTCTCGAGTTGAATGTTTCTTTCTCTCAAGACCGCCCCTGAGGTGAATGAACTCTGTCGGTGCGCATGCGAGGAAATTCATCTTGTATAGAAGGAAGCTATAACGTTCTTTCGCAAGTTGTTCCTATCACCCTCCCTACCTTGACCCCTGCCTGTCTGTACAAACATAAGGAAG
>NW_027156078.1:11645-11941 GCF_002600585.1 Cystoisospora suis | reverse complement strand
TCCTCTGTAGAAGACTATCTTTAGTTTAAGTTCTTTTACATGCAGCTTCTCAATCCATCCATCTCACAAGCACCTGTCTGTTCTTTACGACCAAAGAAAAAGCATCAGGGGTGGTGGAGAGGCTTCTACTGTTTCATTATAGGGGGGGGATACAGGATATGTATGCATGAATCTTACAGAAGGAAGACAAGCTTTCGCTGATACGATTTCCTATGTATAGATTCCTTCGTGTTTACAATAGACATCATAAGTGTATTAATAGACAAAGCTTGGATCGATCTGTATGTGTGGTTGTG
>NW_027156078.1:0-11537 GCF_002600585.1 Cystoisospora suis | reverse complement strand
TAGATATATATAGATGTATAGATACATATAGATAGATAGATATGGGATACATGGATACATACAGGGAGGACCACTCTTCGAGTCATGTATTCCTTTGCAGGAGACGTGCCTATCTATGCCTGCACGATGAGACACTGACAGGCGCCCTTCAATCCCCCTTTCACTAGATTCGTATCATTCAGATAGATGGAGCGTAGATAGACAACAAGCTGCCTTAGACCGCATAGGCGATCTCACACGTGCCGGATAGCTAAGGGTCTTCAAGAAGTCCGAGAGAGCCAGCTCCATACATAGAACTAAATATGGACATCTACAGATAGAGCGCACGTCTTCATTTTCACATGGTGTCGTCTAGCTAGCTATCTTGTGTGGTGTATGCCTTCTCTTGCTTCAGCTTACAACAAGGCCAAGAGCCTCGTCATGCAGTACCGTGATATGCCTGTGCCTCTCCATATCCGGAATGCCCCCACGCAGCTAATGAGACAGCTTGGCTATGCAAAGGGATATGTCTATACAAACCAGGCCTTAGCGACTTTGCCTAGAAATCAGCCTCCAGAGTTCCGAGCTCAGACGTATCTTCCTCAAGGACTTCTAGGCATGAAAATAGTGCCGGACATTTTTCCTTCTTAAGTCATACAGACCTCTTTGAATGGAAGAAAGGAGAAAGAGGACGAAAGAAAAGAATACGCGACTGATTGATGGGGTTCTTTTTCTTACTCTTTCTATCGCATATCACATGCATGCACAGTCACACATGGGTATATGTATGCGCAGGTAAGGGGAGAAGGAGCGACACTCAAACACCTTTGGCGAAAACATACATCCGTGCATGTATGTAGACATGTGCATGTGTGTATATAATACTATCTCTCTCCATGTAGAAAGACACGTGCGATATGTTTTATACATATATGTCATGGATTTTTCTCTCAGCTACCACCGTCTTGAGACAGAGATGCTTGGGTTTGACTTTTTCTTTACTTCCACACTTGTTACGAAGAGCGTGCATGCATGGGTTAAGCTGACGTGTCCGTGTCTCGCCGAACTGTATTGCAATGCGCAACCAGCAGGAAGTTCGTTATATCACCTAGATAAACTCCTGCACAGTATTCTCCGTAGAAGAATGAGGAAAGAGAAGGGACTTTGGCTTGGCAGTAAGTAACTTGACGTAACCCTCCTCTTAGGGGGTGGAGGGCCTCGAGACATCGGGATTTGTGTGTAGGTACGTGCATGGAGATCAAAGGGGGGGGGTTTAACCTCGTTCATCGCCTCTCTCTCGTGTTCTTTCGCACAGAAGTAGCGGCTGGCACGCCCCTGTCTCTTTGGAGTTATGTAAGAAGTGGATTTTCAATCTTGATAAGAATCGTATGAATAGAAGGACTTGCGCCGAACTCCGCTCGCAACCCACTGGTCTTCTACATAGACATATCGATCCACTGGGAGTAGCTCATTCAAACCCTGCGAACTTAGTTCTTTATGACGCTAGTTTCATCGCCTGTCTTCCTCTCTGTTCGACAAACGTAACGATAAGAGGCCCTCTTTTATCACTCAGAAAGCTAGCTGGGGGATATAGAGATATCATAAAGGATGAAACATCGTTTACCAATGGCGCGGGGTCGTGCCCCATCTATTTTCCTATCTATCCCTTCTCTCATCGTTACGTACGATGATACTTTCAATCCTCGTCTTCCTCCCCTGGATAATTCTCTCTCTCTCCCTTGTTTTCGCGGTAGTCATACTAATAGCCTCACGTCTCAACCTCTTTCTTGCGAACGCGCTGCTTCGTGTCACTCCTAGTAGCCTGGAATCTCTCCGTCTCTCTCTTTCGGACGCGTTCCGTGCTTTCGTTCATTCCTCCGTTTGAACGGAGGAGAGAAGTTCGCGCAAAATGATAATTACGAGGGTCACGTTAATGAACTCAGGCCGACATTTCCGCGCCAGTACACGATTAGGTTTAGGGTAAACGAAAGACAGAATGATTCTCCTGTCTTTTGATGGTCATGCCGCTCCTCGTCTCTCCTTGTCTTCTTCCTGGAGAGCGTCGAGGACTTATAGTGTCTAATATTATATCGTAGTCCCTTGGCTACTCAACTAGACAGACACTCTAAAAAGCATCCATCTGTTTGAAAGAAGCTCGTTCAAGCGTTGTTACATGATACTGCAACCTTCATTCTCCTCTTCCGATGTAGAATCCTAAGAAAGGAAAACACGAGAAAGACAGAAGCAAAAAATCTGTGACGTCCCATATCATTCCTATGATGTTTCTGTTTTCACTCTTACTTCATTAACTCTCTGTCACTTGTTTGGTTGCTGTCGGATGGATACTCCAGTAGTAGACGCACCGGCTTCACACTTGCAGCATCTCAATAGTAGTAGAAACGACAGGTCTCCATGAGCAATTATCACCTTCAAGAATGAAAAAAGGTTTCTTTATGGGGGGGGGGTTCGATCCATTCTCTTGGGAATGTGAGTGTCCTATCTATCTATCTTTGAACTATCTATCTATCCATATATCTATCTACCTATCTACTCAAGACTTTCTCTGTATGATAGTGCATCATGAAAAGGACTGGAACGAAGTGCGACCCTCGGAGAAGAAGAGACAAGAGAGTAAACAAAGCTTTCAAAGAAATCGACGCAACCGATTGTGCTTAGACATACAAACGCGACACGACAGTACCGCTCTCAGGGCTTTCTTTGATCAACGTGGCTAAAGAGAAGAAGGACTGCCTTTTCTGTCCACACACCGCCGCCCCCGATAACTATATACATACGCATATAGCTATCCGTCTCTCTCTCTTTCTCTCTCTCTCTGTGAAAGTATGGGGGTACAAATGGATGAAGGGTGCAGTTTACCTCCTCGTAAACGAAGTCCCACAGCATGACCATGCCGAGAATTCGATAGATCATTTCTCTGAACATCTGAAAAGGAAGAGGACGATGAAGAAGGAGGAAAGGAGAAACGCCCTTGGAACTAGGAACAACAAGAACTAAATGCGAGAAGAATCGAGGAGACAGTCTCCCAACTGCTTACCTAGCTACGGACAGATAGTCGGAGTGAGCGCAAAGAAAACTCACGACTGAAGAAGAGGAACATTCTATAGGCCGACTGGATTGACAGACTTAGCAACATCTCTCTATGTTGTACTAGAGACCCTCGGCCTTCTTCTTCATTCATCAATGTATGTTATGTCATAACGAAAAGCACCCTACCTCGACTTTAATGAACAGACAGCAAGTTCACGTTCTGGTCAAGAAAGCATCGAATAGCCCCAAACAAACAAAACACCCATCTATCTATCTTTGATCTATCTATCTTTAATCTATCTATCTTTGATTTATCTATCTATCTATCTGCTTTTTCGAGATGCAATAGATGAAGAGGATGATGATGCGCGCGATGGAGAGGAGAAGAGTTCTTTCTCTTTGAGCTACAAAATAGCCGTCACTCCTTTCTCGACCTCTTCTTATTCTTTGCTTAGCTTTTCATTTCCTAGTGTCTATATCACCAAGAAAAGGGAAAGAAATCGGCGCGAAACCTGCCGTCGATACCTCTACATTTATGTAAAGATGAAAGAAACAATAAGTAAGACACAAAAGAAACACGAAGAAAAAGAAGAACAAGCACCCTGCCGCCATCGCTGTCTTATTCCTTTACCTTCTTCACGTTCTTTCCGTCGATAGCTGAGACCTTCCAGAATCGTAAAAACTTCGCTTGTCTGTATCACATCAGACATACAATAAGAAAGAAGAAGAAGATAGTTTGAAAGGGGCAAAGCAGACGAAATCTTCTCTCCCAACACAAATCCTTTGAGAAGAAGGAAAGAGAAACACGCGAGGAGGAAGAGGAAGATGATGATAGACACGAGACGCTCACTCCATTCAATAGAGTCAACGGAAAGAAGAAGAATCAAAGAGGAAGGAGACTATCAGATGAAGTACCATGAAGACAAGCGTAAACACCTGTTTGAAAAGGAGAAGAAAAACCCCTGTGCGTGCACATGCATGACTTAAGTGTATATATATAGAATACCTCGCTGGTATATAGTCTAGTAAGCCTAGGTAGCCCTTCACTCCACATGAGACGTCGATCTTTTCTAGAAGAAGAGAAAAGTGAAGAGAGACGACGTACGAAGACTTCACTGCTCTTTTCCAATCTTCCTCTTTCTCATTTTCAGAGGAACTAAGGAGGAAGGGGGAAGAAAGAACAGAAGGAGAAGTAAAAGAAAAACCAGCAGCCTTCACACAAGAAAGAAAGAAAGAAAACGTCGAGAAGGAGAGAAGATTATGAACATATACAAACTGCCAGAAATTCACAAGGATCAAGGGAAAAGACGGATCTACAAGGTAGATAAGCAGTGACATACAAATGGAGAAAATGTAGATCCCTATGGCTCTATAAGGATAGGTGTACCTGCCATCCGTACAGAAGACAAACCCTAAACTTTTTCACCTCCGTACGAAGAAAAGACTGGCTGTTCTTTTCGGCGTCTACTGGAGACCTCACCAAGCGGAGGGGAGAGCTACCACTAAAGACGCAAGTGCTTTCCAGATCCTTCGCCAAAGTAGAGACTTACACACAGGGAGAGAGAGAGAGAGGGAGAAACACAGAGAGAGAGAGACTTAGAGAGAAGAGAAAAAGAAAGAGAGTCTTACGCGTATGTCTCTGCCTCTCCGAGAAGACTTTGAACCTTCTCTGATGTGGGATCGACATCTGGAGAAGTATGACCAGAACAATAAAGAAAAAAAGAAAGAAAGAAAGAAAGAAAGGGAAGACGACCCTTGATGGAGAGAGCTGAGAAAAGGAATCTAGACTCGAGTGAGGGAATGGACACGCTTTGATAAGCTTGAGTGTATGTACACCTTCGGCACGTTAAGAAGACGATACTTGCATGCGAGACGGGTGAGGACGTTCTTTTTGTCTTCCACCTATCCCGCTTTCGTCCTCTAAGAAAAGAAAAAGACCTATCGACGCCTATCAGATACATGCACTTTCAAACGCCTCTGATACTTCTATGGCAAGACTCTTCCATGATACAGTTTTCTTCCACTCCAAAAGCCCGAGAGCATTTGAAAGATAAAGAAGAGAAGTTCTATGTGACTCATCACTGGGTGCCTGTGAGAAACTATGCCTTTTCCTTCCTTCTCTTCAATCTTCGCGAGAACTCCTTAGAATCGAGACTAAGGAGGAATGAGGAAGAAAGCGAAAATACACTTGACGAGACAACAGACATTGACGCACACGTGAGTTCTGGTTGTTTCACAAAGGCGAATGCCTATCTACCGGTACATACGTATCTTCTAATGTACATAGACTTAACAAGGGGGGACGAATAGACTTCGGCTGTTGACGTCATCACACACAGTAGACTTCGAAGGATCTGCACATGTCTACCTACACACACGTGACGCAGGAGCAAGCTGAAGAGGACTCTATACACAGGCACTCCTCTATGATGTACTGGGGACGTATGTACTATCTATTCTATCTATCTAGCCATCTGATATATCCATATTGACATATACATATCTGTATACAGGAAGATACACACCTTCACACACATAGATGTGTGTCTATACATATATCGCAGAAAGAAAAGCTTAGCTCAGGAATCCACCTGCAAGATGAGTGCCTAACTGTGACGAGGGAAAAGAAGAAAACGGCCATTGAAGAAGGCTCTCCCGAGTCCTGCATCCGGGGGGGGTACATTTTGTTACTACACATCCTTCTCATCTTTCGCAGTATCAAAGACCTGCCTTTTCTCTTTCTTTCTTTCTGCTGAGAGAACGGAAGGAATGAAAGAAAGACCTGACTGAGTTGAGTTGTATCTCTTCATGCATCCACATACCATACTGAGTCCCAACTAAGAAAATGATCGGCTTCAACGTCTCCTGAGAAAAGCAAAAGAAAGAGAGAAGGAATGAATCAGAAACATAAACTCCCTCGCTTGTCTCCTACCACAAAGCTATCTCTCTGTGCAAGTTACAGCATGATATACACAGCCAGTCGACACATAGCAGTACTGTAGAGATACACAGGGATCATGCTTTCTTCTCTTCCAGCTACGATGACTACCCTATCTCTCGCTAATCTCTCTTTTTAATCTATCTTCCTATCCGTCTAACTATCGTTGATCTATCTACGTATCTTTGATCTGTTTATCTTCAGTCTATCTACCTATATTGAACCTACCTATCTATCTACCGTAGGCTTGAGAAATGCATGCTTGTAAGACGTCTGTAGAGAGGAGCACCCTCTATACCAGTCACTAGAGAGAAGGACACTAACTGCGTTTATGAGACATCTTCACCTACTTTTCTTGACTGGAGAGAGACAAAAGAAGTCTGGTTGATGGATGGCCGGAACTGTTCTAAGTACATAGATTCTTGAAGGCTTCCCGTAGAGATAGAGAGATAGGTAGGGGTGTTGTGGGATGTCCCTTGTACATTCCTAAAGATGAGCTCAGCTACTTCACAGCTGACCTCGCGTGTATGAGTGAAGAGGATCACCAGAAAGCGACAGGAAAGAGGGAAGGAGAACAACAGGAATAACAGAGAAAGAAGAAGTCGAAAAGAAAGATGAAGGAGAAAAACGTAAGGTAGGCTGGAGAGACAGATGGTCTGAAGAAAGGGATGAGAAGAATAAGAAGGAAGAGAGTAAAAAAGAGGATGATAAGAAAGACGAATTTGAAGGAAGATACCTGTTTGAAATCTAAGACACTTTCAATCGTATCGTAGATTTCCATGGCTTTATTGAAAGTCTGTTTTCGATTGACATCGAAGACGATCAGCATTCCCATTCTCCCTGCGCGCATGCATGCATCGTCATAACAACCTTCCTTATCCAAACCCTACGAAGATCTTCACACAAGAAGTCCTCCATTCAACAACATACACAGAGACGTCTGATATATACATATACACACGAGAGACGAGAGCAGATACGATCCCCGCGCTTATCTGCCTATCTGTATATATGTGTCCACACATATATGATACATGGGTATCTACCCGTCCTCTTACATCCCACAAACCCTGTAAGCACCTGGAGACCGAAGAGTACAGCCAGATCGATGTACAAGACACTTCTTCCCTTTCACTCGATCAGCAGCTTTCAATCGGTCTTTCTCTATCCCTCTCATACGAGGGAGTCATCTAAGTGTTCCTCTCTTGCAAAGGAAAAAGAAAAAGAACGTAAGACACCATTCCTCTAGAGATGATCTATGCCATTCATCCTCCTGATACACAATCTCCACCATACACCGTCTTCTTCTTCTCACCATATGCCCTACAAGAGACTTCTGGCCTCGCCTACATATATATCTATCTATTTGTCTCTGATCAATCTATCCAGCTTTAATCTATGTACCTAACTATCCACCTATGTACGTTACCATGTACATGCGCGTCAGAGCTTCATCATCATAATCATATCTATCTATCTATATATATCTATATCTATATATATATCTATATATGCACAGATGGATAGCTTGAAAATGGTATCTCCCTTTTCACTGCCCACAAGTGGAGACTTCAGTCACCAAGTCCACGACATCCTCGCCCTCTAAGACGGTCGTGCAGATACCTTCCCCCATCTTCCCTTGTATATACATATCAGGTGCTATACATCTGAGCGGAGGACACGGAGAAGTGCTTCGCGAATCCAGAAGGACAGAAAGATGAAGAGAGACGAAGTAACTGGTGAAAAGGATGAAAAGTAAACGCCTTAATCAGGCCAGTTCAATTCTCTGTATGTGTCTGCAGATGAACGGTTTCAAAGACATAGCATGAGATTACCATGCGTGATCGGGACGTAGGGCTCCTTGCTATTGACAGGCATAGCAGGAGGCTTCCAAAGATTGAATGGCGTAAAGTCTGTCATGCCTTTCCCTACAGACACTGCAGAAGGAAAGATGACCGAAAAGAGAAACAATGCAACGGAGAAAAGCCGATAAGAAAAGAACATATCTCTGAAGATACGTCGATGGAAATACAGAAAGATAGAATGCAAAAAGCAAGACAGATCTACGGCGGGTGCGATGATTCCTCCCTGTCTCCTTCCTCTTTGTCTTCTGATGAGTTTGAAGGAAAGGGTCGACCAAACTACGGACAGGACATAGGACGACGTCCCCTCCTTCGATCCACATATATACGTAGATATATATGTAGATATATGTGTATGTATATATGGGCCACAAACAGGCTATTATGTACAGAGAGAGAGTTAGGCAGGGAAGACAGGAGCGACAGACGTGAGCCCAGAACCTTTGATGTATGGCGTTGAAGTACACGGGAGACAGAGCACGGTAGAGAGACAAAGAGACAGCAGCAACCTTCTCCTACATGCGCCAAGTCAAACATCACGACACGAAGAAAAGGGAACGCCCTGCATCGATCTACCTATCTTTAATCTATCGATCTACCTATCTTTAATCTATCGATCTACCTATCTTTAATCTATCGATCTACCTATCTCTCTATCTATTTTTAGGCTGCCTATCTATGTTTTGATCGGTCTACCTATCTGTCTTTAGCCTATCCAGATCCCTCACCCACGTTCTTTTTTTTCTTACTTATCTTTCTTTTCATCGTCATGAAGCGACGGATATCTCGTCCATCATCGACTCGCGTGCTGTCGTAAGTATCTTCAATCTCTACACACACAGATCTCAACGGGGACTGCACCGAGGGGTCCTCTTCTTCTGGAATTCGACACACCTTGTAATACAGTCTGACACATAGCGGACGAGACACAGGCAGCAAATCAATGAAGACGTTCTCAAGTAAACCTCTCAAGAAATCTCTCGAGACACCAATGAGAACCCCAGTAGAAGGGACATGGACATCTATATATATATAGATATCTAGAGAGAGAGACATAGAGGTGTAGATATCTAGAGAGAGAGACATAGAGGTATAGATATCTAGAGAGAGAGACATAGAGGTGTAGATATCTAGAGAGAGAGACATAGAGGTTTACACTAGAGAGTTGCANNATATCTAGAGAGAGAGACATATGTGGATATATACTCGCATGTACATGTCGTCCAGTGTGACTGATATGTATGATAGAGAGAAAACAGCATGATACACGAAAGGAGGGTAGGTGGATAGAAAAGAAGAGACTCCCACCATACCTGCCTCCTCTTTCTCTCCCCCTTCTTCTTCTGCAGCATAGTTTCAAAGCACCGACTGTATGTACACCTCACGTAAGTGACTGTAACATCTAGTCAATGACGTAGACGACCTGAGTTTCACCTACATGTATGCTGAGGATTCCATCTAGAATAGGGTTTCTAAGAGCAGATCTAGAATGCACTGACAAGCTCCTGCACTCAAGAGAAGGAACTAGAGAAAATAAACGCATCACGAGGCTAGACGGGAAACAATACAAGTGACTATCACATGGAAATATATACATGCAAAACATATACGTAATCTCTAAGATACATATGAGATATCTCCAACAGTTCCCTTATGGGGCTGCCTCACGGTAATATATTGAGTACGAAAATAGAAGAAACCGCCATGTCTCTTCCAGGGAGACAACTTGTGTGTTTATATCACTAACTTCCTTCCTGACACGGCTAAGGCCATACAAGTTGCAAACGCGTGAAAGAAACGCCCTGTGCCTCTTCTCTCGAATGAGTTCGGAGCATCTCAGGTGGAAGGGGGGGGGAAGGGTGCATGCGTTCATTGTTACTGGTATGAGTGTCGTCATGTGTCCTCCAGTCCATCGAAAGAAAAGGAAGAAGAGATAAAAAGAACGTGTGTTCGAAAAGAAAGAATACAGAGCCGTTTCCACACGCAGTAACCAAAGGGGGTGATACGTAGATGAGTAACTATGAGGTAGATAGGCAAGCAGGTAGTGAGAGACATAGACAGGTCGGTAAACACATCCCAGTCAATGAATGTGTAGACATGAGAGAAGTCTTCGAGAGCGAGAACTTGACAAGAAAGAGAAAGAGAGAGAATCATCCTACTGAGGCCATTCTGTTGGATGCGTTGAGTTTGGTGTGCAGTAGTTATTGACGAAGGCATTCGCTAGGGCGGTCTTTCCACTGCTTCCCGAACCGAAGAGAGTAATCCGGAGTAAAGGAAAGTCTGAAATGCCCCCCATCCTAATGAAATACAAAGAAGAAGGCGACGACGGACGGAAAAGTGAAGAAGAGACAGCAAAACGGGGTGGGCGTCATGACACCATCACCATGACGGGAGGAGCGAGCAACTCCGAGGGAAACTGTTACCGCGGAGAGACGGCGGTGTGCAAGGATAGAAGACAGAAGGTATTGTCAATGCAGGAACGTATATTATCGGCAAAGAGAAAAGGAGAAAAGCAGGAAATGAATGAGAAAGGAAGGGGTAGACAGCTGTCTGGAAGGCAGAGACGGAAGTATTGAAGGAGAACGAGAAATGGAGACGTTTTACGGGCAAATTCAAGGCAGACTGTCACGAAATCTTTTCATTGAGACTCATGATGCTGAAAACCGAACCGATGAGGAAGAAGATGTCGCCATGCTAAAACTTCTTTTCTCTGATAAAAGAAAGTAGCAGAAGAAAACCGCTAACGCGAAGTCTGCCTGACCCAATTCCCGTGCATTTTCAGAATCGCTTACGCAAAGATAGACCAACGGGTCGTTCCGTGTACTGCGAATGCCAGGTTTTTCCGCCTGGGGTACAGTCTACCATCTCCAGGAGGAAATGAGTATCAGAATGCACATTCACTACGCCTACGAGGACCGACCAAGGTGGACCATGTGTTACCTCGAAGGTTAGATATAAAGAATGCTCCACAAGCAGTCCAGCAAGAAAATTGAAGAAGAAACCTCGGAGACAGAGTTGATGAAAGAAACAGATAAGCAAACAAAAGAGAGAGGGGGAGTGATAATTCCAGCGCAGCTTGTTGTCTGTAAGCAGGAAGAACTGAATTGTCGCATGCATAGTCCGTTCCGTAGGATACAGGAGCTCAATCTCTTCGGGAACCCGTATCATCAAAGTGTTGTCTAGAAAAAGAGTCAACAAAGAGAAGCTTGCTCAATGAATGCGGTAAGAGACCGGGAGATGTCGGAAAGCAGCTCATCCAGCCACGGAGACGTCAGGTCGGACTCCCTGGGAAGGTCTTGCAGCGAAACTGAATGCAAGAGCAGCCGGTGCGCAGAGAAGAAAGAAGAAATAGCAGGATCAGGACGACGAGTAGACCTGGGCACGACAGGACCGATCNNCCGGTGCGCAGAGAAGAAAGAAGGTGAGATGCCGCCGCTTTTTTTTCGAACTTTACGGGTTCAGCTGTCGGTGAGTGTGCCCAAGTGCCAGCTTCTTGAGCAGTCACGGAAACAGACCCAGCGCTCCGAAATGCTAGATCGCGCACGTCAAATTTGCATGCGCACATTCTGAACACGGGCTGAGGTGCACACTGGCGTACGAGACTTTAAGCGTCGCGTCATTGTTTCTGTTATTCCGTAGCTGCTCGAACTGACCTCCGAACTTGTTACCGGTAGCCCGCATCCTGGGGTTAGTTCTTGCGGTCTTTCGGG
>NW_027156077.1:2269-2458 GCF_002600585.1 Cystoisospora suis | reverse complement strand
CTCTTCTTCTTCTTCACGTATGTGTGTCGCATCTTACCTATCATGTAGATGTGTGCTCTAGGCAGCTCTATGGCTACAGAACGTATATATGCATACATGCATATATAAGGCTAAGTATGTATATAGAAATGTGCATGGATATGGATGTGTATGTATATATGATGAAGTATGCTCATGTATGTATGAAGA
>NW_027156077.1:1411-1624 GCF_002600585.1 Cystoisospora suis | reverse complement strand
ACCTATGTATGTTTCGCTGTGGGTAATCCAGTGGTAGCTGCATACTATCGCTGAGCCCACATATATGTATATAGAGATGTTTCTATTCTCCATATGTGTGTATAAGAAGTGTATGTATATATTCTACATGGGGCGGTGAGGAAAAAGGGTGTGTCATGAGAGACGTGTAAGAGCTGCGCATGCAATCCTCTCTATTCTTCTGCCTCTTCTTCA
>NW_027156077.1:731-964 GCF_002600585.1 Cystoisospora suis | reverse complement strand
TTCGGACTTCCCAGACTGGGAAGAGAATCGACAAGACATTCTACAGCGCTTAATGAAGCTAAGAGATGCACGGATTTTCAAATCTCTTCCTGTGATCTATCACCTAGATGTCTCCGCTATGTATCCCAACATAATTCTCACACACCGCCTCCAACCTCCTGCTATTGTCGATGAAGACTTCTGCTCGCAATGCCCCTTCTTCAATGAAGGTACACACATCTATCTATCTATCT
>NW_027156077.1:0-244 GCF_002600585.1 Cystoisospora suis | reverse complement strand
CTTTAATTTATCTATCTATCTGTCTCTGCGTGGAGAGAGCTGTCGGGCTTGGCTACGGGGAGTGAGAGGAAGGAAAGAAAGAAAAGAGGATGAAGAGAAACAAACTGTTCACATTTGCAGACATGTCTATACATCTTCTCCTACAGATTCTCAACGTCTGTCTACATACACCATGTCTACGTTCTTCACATAAATGTGTATATACATATGAATATCTCTCTCTCTCTCTCTTTCTATATGTCTA
>NW_027156076.1:20737-25449 GCF_002600585.1 Cystoisospora suis | reverse complement strand
CCACGTGTCAGTGAACTCTAGTGGTGTTCACGACACGACCTAACGTGAACACCACTAGAGTTTACTGACAATACCACCTTGTCGCGGGTGAATCCTCCAGCTGAAGCTTGCTTACAATTCTCCACGCCCTATCGTCAGGCGACTCTCCATGACCTGTTGCAAAGAGCTCTGGCCGCAGCTGTTCTACCTGTCCAGGCGTGGCCCGGTGGTACGCCTGAACACAACATCCTGTGAGACCTTCCTCCTGCCGGCCTGAGGTCTTCGGATCTGCGGCTCCTGTGTAGCCTCTGTTAACATGCGCCTTCAGTTTGACGACGTAGGGCGTAGTGCTCGTGGGTGTCCTTCCTTCCCGCAGTTCCAACACATCAAAGGCTCTTTCTTGTCTCGACCATGTTTTCCGTTATTGTCCCTAGTGAATCTGGGGGGTCTTCGATCCTTTCGGTTCGTGCTTGGTGACGCTCTAGCTTCCTTGGCTTTGCCTCTTCTGTTGCAATTCTTCCAGTCCTCTTGGCCGAACGTTGTGTACCTGGGCCTACCTTGTCCAGTCCGTCCTGTTGCTCCCCTACCGTGTGCAAACCTCTCGACCGAGCTGTGCTTGATGTGGTAACCTGTCCTTTCTTCATTACGTGCACGCCTCCATCGCTCGATTCTCTCCCTTGTGTAATTGAAAGTGTGGCCGAGTTCGATGGCTGCTTCCTGCGTAGCTGGAGAATGTGTTCCCATCAACATGGTTTCCGGGTGCAAGCCATCCACAGACATTTCAGTCTCCTTCGCTGCCGGCAGTCCAGCATACCCGAGACTGACTCTGTTTAACTCTGCAACATAAGCGTCGAGAATATCCGTCGTCCTTACTTTACTGACTTTTTCTTTTGCAGCCAGGGGAGAAACTCCTCCACAGTTGATACGCAGCTTCCTGCTGAACTCGCCCCACCCGACAAGAGAATTCGCACTCAACAGGCCCCTATACCAGCTCAAAGCGTCTCCATCCAGAAATGACTCTGTTGCAATCATCTTAATGTGGGAGGGAATTTCCGCACGGCGGAAATTCAACTCCATCGTTTGATCCATGTGGTCACTGCATGCCCCTTTCGGCTGAAGGACTGAGGCTTCTGTCGCATTTTAGCATTCTCGCCATGCTTCCGTCGTCGGCCTTCCTACTCCAAGAGGTCCGATCTGCAGTTTGGCTGTGCCGGTCTGTCAATCGCTTTCTCGTAGCTGCGTATTCTAGGAATTCCTCAGTCTCTTTAGGTCCCAATGTCGCCTGCAAGAGTTCAAAAACCTTCTGCATTGAGCTGGCTCGTCTGCGGGCCGGTTCTCTCGAATTCCCCTCTTGCTCGGGGGCGTTGACTCGGACTTGAGTCTTGTCTTGTGTGCTTGCTCCATACCCTAAACGAGGAGAGGTCTTGCGCGTTGGGCTCTTCAGCCAGGTCGAAATGCCTGATCTCACTATCACCGCCGTGAGGTTGCGACCTTTACTGTATTGTCGGAGTGTTAGCTCCTCCATGGCGTGTCTCTTAGGTAACGAGACACGTCTTGGTGGGGTGGCTTCTCTTGGTGTTGACCTTTGTTCACGCCCTACCACCGCGCCGACCTCAGCCTATGCTTCCCTGCTCTCGATGCCAAACCGCTGGATCCCATTCTAGAGTGCAAGGAGGAAGGTAGCACGACCAACAAGAGAGCTGAACTTGGCTCCTTAGTTCACAATGCTGACACCTTCAAAAGTCAACTTACAGCTACAGCACGAAATGCAACCCAGTCACTGAGTTCCCCTTTTTATCTTCTTTTCTTTCTCTCTCTCCGTTGTTTTTTTATTCTTATGTATATACAGATAGATCTCCATCTAAACATATGTATACACGTGATTTCACACGTGTAGTTATATTTCAATGGATCGCGTTTCGAATTGGCACCCTCGCCCAACCGAATCACAATAGCACTCCATGAAGGGGGGTTCGTATAAATGGTTGGAAGAAACATAGTCGTCGTCGAACTATTCCAAGTAGAATAGTCGCAAAGGCACCACAACCTCCGATAAAGTCGCCCGGCACCTCCGAGGGTGACGTGGACCGCAGTCAGGTGATCTTGAACTACCCTGCTGCTTACGAATGCAAGCACAAAAGCGAAGGTTACCCAGTCGTGCCGGTCCAACATGTTCCCGGGTCACGGCACCATTTGTCACAAATAGGACGATGAGGTATATATATAGTACAAATAGAAACAGTTGTTTACATGCAAACGTAAATATAGGTATAGCTATTGATATCTATGTATATATACTCCTCCAACTTGCGGCGTACAGTCTACGGGTCTTCCGATCCGTACTGTGTTCCAAGAACGTGTTCCTCGCGTACTCAGTAAAGAAACCCTTCGTTCGTTAGTATGGCTTTGCCGAGTTAAGAGGTTTGCCCGCTCTCTGAGATGCCGCCCTACAGCCTTTGATGCTTAAGTCCTCGGAGGGCTCTCACATGCAAGGATGTCACATCTACGCGAAGATTCCAAATACTCGGGATCTGAAACCGGGACCACCTGGTCTAAATTCCGCGGCTTCACCACTGTACCACCAGGCCTGAGCTTTCAGAGTTGGTTGTTCTTTCCCTGACACCCGAAATCCATTTCGACTCCAGTTTCGATACGCGTAGTGAATAAGACTTCTCGTGCTTTACGACACAGCAACAAGTAAAATCCCATACACGCCAGGGACACTAAACAAGTGGCTGGATCACGACTGTCCAAGCAGCAAGTAGCGTTGCGTATGATGGTTTTAACCTGCGCATAGCTAGGACACGAATTTTTGATAACGTTGTGCAAGGTATGCATAGCACTTACGAACCGACTGTGAACGGACGAGTCACGAAGGACCGTCCATACAGGGACCGATCGCGTGTGACACGACATGTTGATGGCTAGCTGCAGTGGGGCCGTTGAGGCGTACCATCGGTGTGAGCGTCGCAGCCCCCTGAAGTTGCATGTTGTGTGCCGCATTCCAAGCTTTTCTGAAGAGCCTGAGTGGCGCGGAGAAGTGGAGCGAAGGTGCTTTCAAGTTAGTATGGGTGACAGAGATTATCTCTCAGGGAGGCGATGCATATTTGTAGGATGGACCCACGGAGCGAAAGGCCCTTGCAGAGTAAGGAGATTCGGCTGCAGCACCGATCTCAATGGACTGTTGATCTGTCTCGACGGACAGGCAGTAAGATTTCTGGGAATGGCCGTAGTAGGCTCCCCATAACGAGCGAAAAAGCGCTGCGAATGTGGAAAGAGAGAAGCGCGCTTTTCAAGCTCGTTTAGAGCTACTTGATGGTGAGAAGTTCCTTGCCATCCTTAAGCATTAACAGTACAGTGAAGGGTATTGTCATATGCTGCTCATGGCACTCCTGCGTCCCCCGTGGGTGCTCAGAATAAGATGGGAGAGGCGTGTGTACGGGCACGATGTCACAGACTAGGTGTTCTCGTACCCCTAAGTACTCACCTCTGGATGCGAGTGAGGAGGATAGTCTGCAGAGCCAGTGCTATTGTTCCTCCTTAGATGTGGCGTACAGCCCGTGGTTCTTTCGGCCACCGGCTGAATGACGTTGGTTCCTTGGTGTACTCAATAAGGTAATGGGAGGTGGTCAGTCGTGTTTTGGTGCCAGTCGTGTTTCGATTCGTAAGTCAGTCGTGTTTGGTACTTATACTGAATTCTCCCGGCGGTATCGCACTGGGGAAAATGACCGGATTGGGCGCTGAGCGCACCTGCCGCACGCTCTCGGTCGCGGAGCGCACGCGGCGGTTGTCAGGGACGGGGAGTCACTTTTTTCCCCGGGCCCTTTCCTCGATATCCATATGTATTTCTCTTTTTTTTGAATTCTACGAGCAATTAAAGCAGAAAAAAAGAGAAGGCTTGAAAAAGTCTGGAGCGGCTGCTGGAGACGGCCGCCGGTGAGCTGCCCCCGGGGCAACCCTCTGCATGCAAGTCGGACGGTTCGGAGAATCGTCCACGAGAGAGAGAGAGATGTTTTTCCGGGGAACTGGTGATAGATAAAAAGACAAGAGAGGTTTTCCGAGGTCCCCGACGGTGGCTTTGTGTTTGCCGACGTTTTACAGTGTGGTTTTAGTAGGTTCCGACGTTTGTTAACCGTGTGATTCATGCGTGTGGTTCGGGAGGACTTTGGATTCTCTCCGGCCAGCGAGCAGCGGGCCGGCCGGTCTGACGGCCGGGGGTGACTGCAGAGAGACAGGGGGGGGTCGCATTGGTGCTTGAGCAGTTCTTGACGTGAGAAAGATTTTCGACGGAGTTTGGAGAGTTGTTTCTCCAAACTCCGTCGAAAATCGGCACTTCGGGATGTGCCCGGAGTGTGAACGGCAGGATTGGCGCCGGTCGTCAGTGATGTTCCGATCCCTTGACGGGTCGGGCAGGTGTGATTGGCCGTGTTCCGTCGGTTTTGGGGGTGTATCCCGGGTTGTCCAGTGTGCGCCTTGCTTCGGCCGTGCGCGGGGTGGAGAGACGCCGTATATTGAGACCGCTATGGTTTCGTGAGAGTGTTCCCCATGGAGTTTCCGAACGATAACCGTGGTTACTTGTGTATAAACGTACATCACGTTGATTAGGAGCAGTGGCACTGTACTGTCACCGCGGCTCAAAACCGAACTAAACCTAAGGACTGACCAAACAGTTGCCTAGCGACCCTTAGCGGTTGCTGCAAGAGACAACGTTTGCACGGGAGGAGTCCTCCCGT
>NW_027156076.1:3142-20693 GCF_002600585.1 Cystoisospora suis | reverse complement strand
AAACATCCCAGTCACATCCGGGAGTGTCGGGAAAGGCTTTGGATCCATCGGCCAGCTGGCAGACCACTGTAACTAGTGGCTTGGACCACACCATACGAACCTGTCACCCGCATGCTACGCAAAGTCAAACAAAAATATGAATTTAAGAAAGCGAGGCACGCGTGAGACAAACTGTCCGACAGAACAAATCAGCGGTCAAGCAAGAGAAAACACTCTTCTGAGACAACGGCATGTAGCTCGCTGCCGCGGGGAAAGCTGACGGCGCTCTGCTCTTTTGCGTCCCTCCTTTTTCTTTTTCAGTGCCTAGTCATGCTTAACATGCAGAAGAGGAAGACACAAATATATATTCCACGAAGAGAGGAGGGAAAACAAAACACGACGCCGGCTAGCGTGGCGCGAGGTCGGCACATTCGACATTTTGTCTTTTTTTCTTCATTTCTTGCTTCATTGTTCAATACCATCAGAAACGATTGTCTTTTTTGTCCTGAGAGGCCTTCCCAGCTAAGTGCATGCTCAGCACACGCTTTTTCGGGTTTCTTCTCCTTGGCTTTCGCTCAAAAAGAAGACGCAAGTCGCGTCTAGACCGTTTAGACCCTAAATTCCAGTCTCTTTCTCGTCACCACGTGTCGACGCGCTTCGAAACTCGGGCTGATAGCTCGATTATCTAGACCTCACCTCCTGCAGGGCGAGTTTTTGGTGCGGACACATTGGCTGCGCTCTGCCTCAGCCCAGCCGGCCAGGGCCCCCGCTGACTGGCAGAAAGCAGCGCTGCACAGCCGCGTTGACCCGTCCACAACACCTGGTCCGCATTGTCAGAGACCCTAGACTTCAAATACACGCAGCGACTACTACCTGGCGGAAGGAAAAAGCTGCTACGGCTCTCCGTGAAGAAGCATTACGCTGTCAGCGTAGCGCCCCGCAGCCGCCTGCATGTTTGCAGGTTACAGCAGTCCGCTGAGCTAAGCATCGCCGACTACTGCAGTGGTGCGTTCCTCAACTTAATGCCAAAGCGCACAACGGGGCACGGGGTATTCCGCTAGTCCTCCCAAGAGCTTCGTCGCGTGAAAGACTGTGGGTGGGCTTGCTCCCAACATGGAGCAAGGCACGGCATATCCAGTTCATCCTCACAACCTGGGCGGAAAAGGCCTGGCGTTACCCTGCTTCCTAGACGAAGGCGACAGAGCGTTCCGTGGCCTGTACAACCAATAGTCCTGGGGGCGACCCCGCCAGATGTATTCGCAAGTCTCTAGCCTCGCCGCCAGTGTTGTCTACCCGTGTCACTGAATGACACAGAATGCTCACGTGCCCTCTGCCCGGAGACGCCAGGTGATTTGTAGAATTCGCGTCCGGTCGCGAGTGCGCGCGAGGGCGGCGTGAGACTCTCCAACAGTGCATCGCTAGAAGGGACAGGCTCGGTGTTCGCCGAATCTCAACATGTTTACCTCCCGGTGCTGCCGGCCCCCCGCAGTCGCGCTGTCACTGTGCTGAGCCGCTGTCGTCAGATGCCTCCCCAAAGAGGGGCACGCGGACGCGGCCCTGTGGCATGGTACACTGTCTTCAATTCTTACACTCTAATGGCGGACGGCAGCGTGGTTCTAAGATGTGCATTTCAGACCGTGCCGCCTACATTTCTACATGGGACATCGGACCACGCCACTCCACGTCTTCGAACAACAGCTTTGTCTGGCTAATCACAAACGTCGCATGCCGTTGCACGGGCCGACTGCAAATGTTGAGTACAAACGGAGAAGCATGCATCATAAATCTGGAGTAACAAGAGACTTGAATATTTGTATCCCGATATGACCAACCGTGCACCACGAGGAACAAGGCTTTGCAGTGCTCCGGAACGCATCGCAGGGAGAAGGCAACCGTATTAGAAGAGGCATCGACTCGCGGAGTGTGCTCTAGATAGCCGTCAGCTGGGCCGCTTCGAGTCCAGCGCTAGAGAAGAAAATGTATGAGAACGGAAAACTTTTCCAGTGTAGCGAGTGCCTAGTGAAGCGGAGTAGTGGTACTAAACAAAAACAGGGAAACCCCAAAGCGTTTGCAAGTTGCGCCCAGCAACTCACGATCCGCACTGTGGCCAGGCCGAAGTGTTTTCTTCTCTCCGGAGCAGAGGTGCACTTCGTCCTTGTCCCTGTCGTTGAACAAAGGTAAGACTGAAGGACGAAAGTGCGAAAAAGAGATTAGACTGAAACGGCAAGGGGCAGCGTGTGAACTGCCGCCGATGAGAGCCGGTGGACAGCGCGTTCGCACGACGTATCGGGGTCTCTCAGAGAGGAGGAGAACTCCCAGGAAACAAATTTCCTACCCTTCCAGTCGTCTCCCGTTATTCGCTCTCGTCGCCGAACGAAAAGAGAAACGGACTTTTTTTGAAAACGTTACCCCTGTTCATCTGGGACTCCGCGAGCACCCTGCCAGTTGACGCTCAAGGGGCCACCCTCTGCCAACCCACTCTCAAACACATCATTTTTCGAAACGCCCTTCGCGTCACCCGAATAACCGGCGAATCGATTTTTTACGTCCACTCACGTCATGCTGGCGCGAGACCTGTTATGCCCTGGTATGACAATTCTGCTTCGCGACCCTGACCGCGGCACCCATCGGCCTACCGCGCCTCGCTCCTCCACGGCTCCGGTTCTACACCCGCCAAAGCGCCCAGAGCTGTGTCGCAGGCTGTGTATGTACGCTCCGAGAGCAGGCGAGAACTACGACACAGGCATGTCTTGTAGAACAACTCCCCGGCCTCGGCGGAGACGCGGGAGGGGTACGCCACGACCGAACTATCACTGGACATTTTAATCTACACCTCTGGAACGCGAAACCCTCCCCAGTACTGCCGTTAGCAAGGATTGCGCTTGCCATGAGATACCCTATGACGGCCCGGCGTTTTCTAGTGCGCTCGATGTAGTACCCGGCGGCTTATCAGCGGTGGCCAGAAATTTGCGGAATGTGCTACGTAAGTTTGACTTCCTTGTGTTATCTCACTGTTGTATTTTTGTGAGTGTGCTATGTAAGTTGAGCTTCCTTTATGCTACCTTACTGGCGTGCTTCGTACAGACTGGTGGTTGAGTGTGCCACGGCGCGTCGGGCCGGCGGGCCGCAGAGGACGCGCGGCGGTTGCCAGGGTCGGAAAAATTGTCTTCCCGGGTTCTTTTCTTGAGTTATATATGCATTTTTTCCTCTTCTTTGACTTTGAACACATTTAGAATTAGGAAAAAGAAAAGGGAAGACGAAAAAAAAGGATCGACGGCTGAAGACTGCCGCCGGTGCGCTACCCCGTGGGGAACGGGCTGCATGCGAGCCGGAAGGTTCGGACAGTTGTCTCCGGAGAAAAGAGTTTTCCGGGACCTCTTTGGTTGTCTCCGAAGAGAGGATAGTTTTTCCGTTTCCCGATGCAAGTGTGCCGCTGGTTCAAGGAGTGTCTTTGATTTTCCACAACCAGGGCAGAGTGAGACCGCCCTGTAGTGGTTTGCCTCCGTCCGTGAGTGCCAAGTGAAATGTGGATGTGAAAACGTTTCTCCGGCATTTTGTTATGTGATTCCGGGGGTAGCTGTGTCCTTTTGTTGGAAGTTCAGCCGTCAATTGCTGATATCTGAAGACCAGATATTGCACATTCGCTTGGGTGCCTGCGTGGACACCACTTGCGGCACCCCGGCGCCTAGAAATGTGTCCAGGGTGACCACGAAGGAACTCGGCACTTCGAGATAGTGCTTCAGCCGGTGGTCGAGGTCCCCCCGTGTCCTTGAGAGAGGCATCAAGGCCCACCGGGGAGCAAGGTTGAGTCGTTGCCAAGGGGTCCTCGTAATTGTCCCGGTACAAGCGACCAAGAAAAGCATTCAGCTTGGATGTCAATTAGAGAGCCGCTCTTCACCTTACTTCCTGCATGGCGAGGCAGCGTTCATCGTGGTGAAACACGGAAATAAGAAGTCGAGAAATACCAAGTCCGACAATGTTTCCTACCGGCTGATCAAGGCCAGCATGCGTCACCAGGCATCCGGAAAGCAAAGCAATCCCCATGGTCGAACTGCGGTGCCGCGACCGCAGCAACCCGCCGTCACGCCGACAAAGGCACTTGCCTCACAGAAGCCTTACTTGCTGGCGGCGCAGAATTACCTCGTAATGCGGTAGCGCTCCGTACACGCCGGCAGGACAGCACACTGCCGCGAGCAGAGCGAAGCGCGTGAACGAGACCTGCTTAACGTTGCACCAGCGATGTCCGCGACCGCCTCACCGCATTTAGTGCTTACAACCTGAGCAAGGAGGGGCGACAGAGATACGATTTCCCGTCTCAATAGCAAGAAGGCAGCTTCCTGTCTCCTGCGTCCTCTCCTAGAGCTCCCCCTTTGACTTCTGGCGGAGCTTTCTACTTATACCGCAGACTCAATGGGCAGGATAGCCCGCGGCCCGACAGACACTGTCTCGGGGTGAGGAAGAGAAGCATGTGGTCAGGGCCACCTTGCTAGTACAGCGTGCAGAAGCGAAATGAGCCTCGCACGCCGAGCCGGAAACACTGCCGCGTGCTGCTTCTTTATCGAGCACACATTTGTCGGGGACAGCAGGCAGTCTGAGAAGTGGTCGGCGTTCAGACCCTAACAAAAAAATACTTTCCCCAGGCTGCGTGCTTAGGCGCAGCTGATCGGTGATACTGTCGGGGGAGCTCCTGGGTGAGACAGAGCGCAGACCACCATCTTACACCGTCACGCTGTCGCCGCGAGGGCACACGTATCGCTTTGCCTTTTTCTGTCCCTTCTCTCGTCCGCCCTTCCTTGCTCTTGATAACGAGGGACAAGATACATAGGCGACGAAAAAAAATAGTATACACTGCGCCGCGGCAGTGCGTTCAGCGGCCCACGGCCCTCCACGTCCAAGACCGCTGTCCGGGTTTTCTCTCTGAGACAAAGACACGCTGAAAAGCTTTTTCCTTGTTTCTTTCCAACCCATCCAACCCATCTACACTGTCGATGCCTCGAAACTCCGGAGAGTTAGCGGAGAGGCGAACTGCTCGTGCACTGGTAACAGGGCTCTTTTTCGCGCCGCTTTCCCTCCGTCCGCCCCAGCTACGTCTCATCTCTCTCGCCCCGCTCTCCACCCCTGTCGTTTGGCAACGGAAAGTGTCGGGCAGGTCGTTTGATTTAGAAGTGGCCTGACAGCTTCCGTCGCTGTCCTGCTGGGTCAGAACACATTCAAAACCCAGCAGACGCTTACCGCCCATGCATCTTCGCTATCGTCGCCATCACCAATTTTCTCATCGTGCCACCTTGCAGCCCGCCAGACAACACCGAGCCAGTCCATTGCAAGCGTTTGTTGCGCTGATGCTTACAGCCTGGGCACGCGAGCCGCTCTGGCGATGCAGTGCTAGCACCTGGACACAAATCTTGTTTAGGTATTCCGCAGCGCGATCAGAGCATTACGTCCGGTGTCAGTGATGCCTCTCGGTTCTAGTGCATTTCGTGGTGCATATCGCCACTCTCCTGCACAGCCACTGGCGCCAGTGGCGATCTCGGAGAATTGAGATTCGGCAGGGTAAATGACCAGCGTGGCAAGCATAGAACCTTGTCTTTGCAGTATATCTAAGCATGCTGCGTGTCCCTGCTCCAGCGACTCTCAGTTGTGGGATTCACGCAGATTGTGTGGAGTGTCGAGGTGTTGTTGTGGGATTCCGGCCTTCAGGTATATTGCATGGACCTGTGCGGTGCTGTTACTTTGCCCTTCCGTCATCAGTTTGTTCGGCGGGGTCACCTTTTCATGTGTCACGAGTTTTGTGGTGATCGGCTTGCTTTAACCCGCGTGCGGTTATGAGTCCCGCGACTACTGTTTTTGTGAGCGCTACCTGCATTGCTTGGCTAACAATGTCAATGAGCGGTGCCTCTAACGCTCAACCAAGACATAACCATGCCGGCCTTAACTGTACAACAGCGTACGGCCACGAAAGCAGCCCACCTCACGCATGAGAAACAACTGGCGCGGGCGGAGGGTATTGAGAGAGAGTACTGCTCCTCTTCACGCTGTGTACTGGACACAGCGTGAAGAGAGAGGTTTGCGCGAGACTCCACGGGCTTTCTTTGGAAGCCGAGACATCCCGTGTATCACCGGAATAAGCCTTGCTGCTTGTTCTGAGTCAAAACCAACCGTACTGCCGGGCTCAGCCCCAGGCACGTTGTGTCACACGAAATCTCTGTGTCCCTCCTGGGCACATTTCTGGTCTGCAGACCTCTCATGACGTGAACGTGCAGCAGCTGAGCTCGCGCGCCCGACTGCCTGCCCCAAAACGCTTTGCTCGTTAGCAGTGTCTTCGTCAAGCCCGGATCCTGCTTGTCAAAGGCCACGCTCTGCGCCCGGCAACTGTACGCACGAGTCTGGCCCCTGCAGATCGGCTGACCGGTTGCTTCCGGCCGTGTTCTTTTGGCGAATCTAAAAGTTGGCTGGTTGTAAAATCCGCTCCAAAAGCAGGCAAACCCGTTTCATGCAGCCGAGCCCCGCTCCAAAAGAAGGAAGACATTGACTGACATTTTGGGCCCCCCGTCGGCTGCATGTAACAGGACAGTCCGCATGAGCTGGATGGACTCCGCCGGTGCGTGTTGAACTGAGTTTCGTTTTAGCCACTGGTGGGCTAGCGTGGAGTACTGGTATCGGGACAAAGTTGAGTGCGTTCACTTTCAGACGCCTTGCCTCTTTAAGGGTTCATCGTACCTCTGCATCGCTGACCAACCCAGCGGCCTTGCCTTAGCTCCGGTAAGCGCGTGGGGAAGTCGCCTTGTCTAACGGGAATGGTCCGAGAAGGTCGCACACCGTAGGAGACGAAAGCGTGACGGTGGGTCCCCCTGGAGTCGAGAATGAGCCGGCTATTACGACTATGGTAGCTCCCCATCTCCCAAGATTTCTTTTTTCTTCCAACCTCGTATTACGGCTACCCCGCTTTACTTCGCTGAAGTAAAAGTAAGCCGGAGCGCCGCGGGGGAGGGTAGCACATACCGTTTGGCTAGCCGGTCGCTCTCTTTCTCTCCAGTTCTTCAGGTCTGTCATCCCTAAGTACAGCAGCCTGTCGTGCGTCGTGTGGCACGGTGAGCCAACACAACGCTGAAGCCTGCCGCGGAGCACTCCTGTGAGGACTCCGTCATCTCAACTCATCACACCGTCAAAGTGTGCATCACGGTTAGTGCCCGCGGCTGGTATACTCACCTCCTAGGTAGAGCGGAGTCACCGTCAGTGTTTATGCACTGGAGACTATACCTGTGACACCCTGCGCTGGCACTCCGTGCCGCGTCCGGGTCACGAGGCAAGAAAAACTCTGACAAGAACGCCTCTTTCGGCCCTCCAGTTACCACTGAAGGACACCTGCATCGCAGACATCCTGGACACTCTTACAAACTGGCCTCGGAGAACAGCAGTTACGCCACTTTCTCAACGGACTGCAGGCCGCCCAGTGCACAATTTGCACTTGCCTCAGGCTCAAGAGAAAAGCACTCTGAGAAGCCCCACCGGCCAGCGGAACTGTGTGCTCTCAGATCTCATGCCGCCGTGCGAGACAAAACACCAAGTGTTGACCCTTACAAGCTGGCCAGAAAGAGATCTACTTCATCTGTGTTCGTGCTCCAAGCAGACAGAAAATGGCTTTTGAGCTACTCTTCAGGCGGCGATGCCATAACTCCTGTCTCCCTGTGACTCCACAGTCTAGAATCCCGCCACCGTGTCCTCAGACCCACCCGCCCCGCAGCACCATCTCGGTCTCATTGAGACGGACACCAGTTACACCGAGGCAGAGCAAAAAGACTGCTGCTGCACATCAGGCCCACCTAGCTGATTATTAGGCGAGCCCGTGTTTCAGAACGCCGCCTCCGCCAGGTACCGCGTCTGCAGAAGCCCTTACCGCCTGCTCCAGAAATATGGAAAGCCGCCGCTGGCAGTCTCTCAGGACAGATCAGAACACGCCGGAATTGGCGCGGTCGGCCAGCTGTTCAGCGACTCACGGTCCTTACGCGAAATAATAAACTGGCACCTGGCATCACCGGGGCTATTGTTACAGGTTTCCTTCTCTTCCGGCTCGTATTCGCAGCAACACACTCAGTTCGGAACGGAAAAGAGAGTCAGGCGGAGGGTGGGTTGAACGCGTTTCCGCTCGAAGGATTCTTCAGCACACCCCCGGCCTGAGTTCATCACACGCACTCCTTATCAAGGTGCTGGTTCGAGTACTCTTCGCACACCCCCGGCGGAAGCCCCTTGTATCTTCTTACCGAAGTGCAGTGTCACGTCTTCCGACTCCCCTGTAGGGACAGCGGAAGGACAAGCGACAAGGAGTCACGTCCTGCTCCCCTCACATGAGCGTCTGAACTGCATGCGCTGCCTGCAGTCGTGTGCACCGCGGTTCGGCCTCGATTCATCGTGTCACTCACTTGCTGGGCGCGACGCGTAATGGAAAAAACTGGTGAGAAAACGTGGTTCTCTCCGACCTGTGATGGACGAAATTGATGAGGACGTTCGATTCTCTCCAACAACACTTCATTGCCGAGACGGTAAAAGCAGTCCAGACACCCTTTGGTGGCTCTACCGCGGCCGGCGACCGGGAGGAAGAGCGTGCTCGGAAGTGGAAGTGGGTGGGGTGCCCTATACAATCTGTATAGGTACAGATACACAGGAACGAGTATAGTGCTTGCGTCTGAGCCCTCTGGGGGAAACAAGTGGAGTGGTGCACTCTGTAAACACGTTTAGCAGTATTATCGGGCGACACGAACTGGCAGTTCTTTGACCCCACCACTACGGACAGCTCCAATCTGCGAGGAATTCATCTCTCGAACGTACGGATGCTCTTGTAGAGCAGCAACGAATACGGCGCCTTTTCGTGCCCCTGCATTCCGCAAGGGACAGGCATACTGTGTACGAACCTGATCAGCATGGCTCCTAAGTAGTCTGGCATTCGTTCGAAGCCGTGCACTTATATTGAGCTACTGCGCAGCACACACATGAGGCGCCATTCCCGGCCTGGTGTACACGCCTCTTGTGTTCTATCCCGGAGAACCGACGCAGAAGAATACGGGTATCCCCATGCCGCGAACCGATCGTTCCGCGCTCCGAGTCCGTGAATCGTACGCACGAGTTCAGGCTGCAGAAGCGGTTGGCGCTGATGCAAGATGTCGCGCAGCTTCCACTGCAACTCCCCGAAGCGCAAGCAAGTAGACGCCGCCTCTGCCATCAGACAAACGTATCGGAAGCGAGAGAAGCGGCGCTTTTTCAAGGCGTTTCTGACTGGACCATCCGAAAAGAGGGTAACTGTAAGGTCGCAGATACAACCGGCAGGAGCAGCAGACCCGCGCGGCTGTTCTGCAGCATGCCTGAAGCTTGCTACGGTGTTAAAACGTCCGACAAGCAGCTTAGCTTGGGGAACTATGCTGGATGCGTCCCGAATATAGCTTTCTCTCTCGATGCCTGACAACTTCAAGCGCCCGCCGAGACTGTACCACTTAGACGACCTGAGAAGAATTACTTGTCGCAGCCCTAGCCACGTCGCGGCCATTGCAAATGCCATAAGCCCAAATTTGGTCTACAGTGGGCAGCAGCCCGAGTAAGAAAACGCGTCGATGGTATAGAGCCACAGTTAGGAACCACGGCGGACTAAGGAATTCGTACAGATCTGAACCGGCGTCAGATGAGGAGGCCAAGCGGACGTGCGAACACTCCCCGACGGGGAGGCAGGCCCCCTCCCAGCCACGGCGGACAATTCAGAAACAGGGACCGTACTTCCGGGGCGGGGACCTGAACTGTCCGTCGTGGCTGGGAAAAGTCCTGCCTTCCTGTCGAAGAGTGTTCGCACGTCCGCTTGGGCCTCCTCATATTTCCAAGCCTCGGCAGTGGGGACTAAGACACCCTGTGCTCGCTTTGGAAGCCTTCCGGGCACCTAAAGGATGGAGCCAGGTGCTAGTCAGCTGCACCTAGCCCCGCAGTCTTCACCCGTTGCCTCTGACCTTTCGCTGCTATCGCAGAGCGAACTCCACTGTGGGGCAAACCGGCCCCGCACTCCGGACCCAACAGTTCGTCTCGAATACCGTCACCAGTGAGCACAACTAGGTTCGCGTTGAACCTTACCAGCCACGCTGGAAGACATATGCAGACAATCAAAGCCAAATTGAGCCCTTGTACAACTGCAGAATCAAAACTGCCGCCCAGCGGCCAATCTGTACTTACCGACTAGGCAACGTAGGAGAACCGACACTGGGCGTGTCCTACAATCCGTGCGCCCCGTGCGCTCACGAGACAAAACAGCAGGAACACGTGGCCAGACACCAGCACCTGGACCCCAGCCACTCGAGCAAACCTCCGACAATTGTGCCGTGGTGGCAGTAGGTGAGCACACACCGGGAACACATGCCAAGATGCGGACGTCGTGACAGCAGAACGGTGGCACAGCATTCTGAGCTCCACCCGCCCAGACAGCCTCGGAGCACGACATGATGCAGGGACGTCCCTTGCCCCCGGCCTTCGGATTCTGCACAGCAGTACATCGTGGAAATCGGAGCGCCTCTGAGCGTCGCTAGCACCATCGTAAACCCCACCGGCGCAATGCGTACCGACGTCTTGCTGTCCGTGCAAGTGGGAGTAGGGCCATTTCAAAGTGGACGGCCTGCTGAGTAGCAGGGAGTGCTGTGTCACGCCCAGCCTATGACTTTCTTCGAGTCTTGCTAACAGAAGGGCGCACAGGCAAAGGGAGAGGTGGTGCGTCAGGCACGCCGTCAAGCCCGCGTGTCCTCCGAGGAACCAGACTGCTCAGCGAGAGGCCACAGTACGACGGCACATGCAGGGTGGCGCCCGTGTCTGACGACGCAACGCCACCGCTCGCGGGTCATCAAACAAAGCCCAAGTGCTAAGGAAAACGAGATCTTGTGTCCTTATACTCCTCCGAGCCTTTGCGGCTGACCGAAAGTCTCCCTTGTAGCAAACGAGTGTCCCCGCTGCTGAGTAGCGGAGTCCTGAGCGCGTCAGCCGAACGAAAGAGGGCACGGCTCGGGTCACGTTGCTGTGGAGTCGACGCCCCGTGGGGGCTCTTCTTTCACGCGGACGTCTCTCCCGCTAACCCGAAACTTCAGATTCCTGTACCGCGTCATTGCATACGGCATGCCAATCCCGGTTGAGTGTCTTATTGTGGAGCCAGTGTTTCCTAAGCGCCAGGTCACCTTGCCCTTCTGGTGATCCTGAGGAAAACGAAAAAAACGAGAAAGCTCATAGTGGAGGCGGACACAGTGGCCGCTGCGCAGCGGCAGCCCTTCACGACCGCGCTCACCTTGAGCTAACCCACGGGCCCGAGTCGCAATGGGTGAGACTATGCCGCTACGCGCGGGTAGCTATCCGATCCTCGGCCAAAGTGTCCACGCCCTGTTCCCTGTCTGGAAAGCTCGCGTAAGCAACGGTATGAAAACTGGTGGCCACGTCACTTCGGAGTGAGAATGCCCACACAGTGGCGCTCTTGCTCCTGTCTGGGTCTAGGACATACAGCTCGCGAAGAGAAAGTCCTCATGCTCGGTGGGGCCTGAAGTTTGCTAGAGTCGCAAACACTTCGGACAGCAAGCGGGACTGCCTAGCAAAGGCAGGACTGAATGTCCGCACTAAGCGTCAGGAACTGCACGCATTGAAGTCGTGAAATTAACAAAGCCGCAGACAAGCGTCCGTCGGCCTGTCCGGGCGGCCGCACCGCCAAAACGGGTAATCACTCAATTAGCCGCTTTTGGCCGCGGTCCAGCGGCGCGAACGCTCGCACAGGTGCTCTGTCGTCGAAACAGCTCCTTTTTTGTAGCCGCCATACCGTGCTTGAAGAGCAGCGAGCGCCCGAGGTGCCGCACGCATAAGCGTTTTCGTCCTCTAGGCGCCACACCCTCAGAGCCCACGCACAGTTGAATGGGCCAGTCTCCGCGCATTCCCTCTCAGCCCAACACGAGAACCCGTCGCAAACAGCGCCAACCCGGCCTTCCAGCAACAGCGGACAGCTGGAGTGCTTCTCGGAGTGTCGTAGTTTCGGAAGTCCGCCAGAACGACAATGCAAGGGCCACAGGAACGAACCGCTGGAAGTGTCTTATCCCCTAATCAACCGTGGGCGCAAAATGACAACCTGGAAATTTCCGACGGCGACGCCCTAACACAGGAGCTCGCTCTGTACTCAGCGATCTTCCCTACAGGCCTGCTGAGGGAGACCACTCCCTTGGAGAGATGCCACCGCTGCTGACAGTAGCTCACCACCGTCGACTGGGTCGCCCGCAATAGTGTCCATACTTCCTGAGAGACGCCAACGGAAGCCTTCGAACGACTATCCACACACTACGCCAGAAAAGCGCCCGTGCGACGCTTGTCCAGAGTGTTTGGTCACACGAGAGCTCGAGTCCGACGCGCCAAGGGCAGGTCTACACTCCGTCGGTAGAGTGCCCTACTGAGGCCCGCGCTCTTCCGAGAGAGAAACAGAGCAGTTTGTGTAATCAACACAGTTGGCCACCCGCAAAACAAGGTACAAGCTGTTTAACGTGTGGGCGAGACTCTCTTTCAGGGGCGCGGACAGCGAGCCACCGCGGACCGAGCTCGGGGAAAATGTGCGGGGGCGCGCCCCCGACCTTTTAGCTGCTCCAGCCCATTCCCTGGACAGCACAAGGAGTTCAGTGGCTGAAGCTCGCAAGCACGAACCAGTTGCAAGACACCGCCAACCCGAATACCCTTTACCAGCGGTACGCGATATACCCAGGAGCGGTTACGATTAGCTCACCCACGACGCACCGGAGCCTAGACACACATGCGTGACACCGGAGTTGCAGACAGACCACGAACTGCCGCGACGTGGGAGCCATTCCGAAAAGACTCCGCTGAGAGCTCGGGCTGATTCTGTAGTCTTGCAAAGAAGGAATGGACAGGGAGTCGGTACGTACCTTCTGGCGATTGTCAGTCCGCAAAAGGAGTGGCCTGGCCCCGCAAAGAGGTGCGGCCAAGACACCGAAGCGACCAACCGCCACCGCGGTCACTGGAACCGACGATCTCTTATAACCATGCCTCTGCGAACGCATCAGCACAGTAGCAAAAGATACGCTGCTCCTCTACTTCGGACGCCCAGCTCCCACGGACACCACCGCAGCGCCGCCACGCCCGCCTGACATCGCAGCGCCTTGTGTAACAAATGTTCACGGCTATTGTGTTGATTTTAGCTCTTACTGCAGCGAACCCGGAGTCACCGACAACAGCTCAGTCCTCAACGTTGTAAGGTCTGCTGCGGTGAACTCGCGTGGCCCCTCTCGTACAAATTGACCACGCCCCCCATAGCTCACAGCAGAGTATTCTGAAACTAACTGTCCACGACACCGCCGCCCGCAGCCACTCCCTTCACTCCTCCTAGTCCCGGGCCAAGTGAAGATTAGAACCTACCGGGCGACGTCGCCGGTGAAAGAACGGTGCGCGACCTGTCGTTTCAAAGCTGGGTGAGTCCCTCCCAGTTTCCCAGGGCGCTGGAGGCAAATCGGCAGCCCCGACGAAGTGTTCTTCTGCGTCCAGGGCAGCTCTACATCTCTCTAACTGTTGACGCGATAAACTCCTCCTTCGTCCAATCCCTTTCTCATTGTCCCTCTCCTGAGGTTACCCGCGAAGCGAGGTTGGGTGACAGCGAGTAGCGAGCGTGATCAACAGTGGTTAAGTGCCTAACTGCAGATGCTTGACTTTAGACTTCTCACAGTGTCCTACTGCTACATCTCCTGAACATTCCGCTGGATGTTTCGGCTGGTCAGCGCGTAGCCGCAGGACCCCGTGTTCGAGCCGGGCTGGGCGGCAGCCTAGACCATGGACGTCCCGCATCGGGAGAGGCCTTACCCAGGTGTGCAGTACCGACTGGCCTCGTTCGGTCGGCACTACCGGCCCCCGGCACATGCCCGCTTGGGAGTAGCCCTGACTAACTGCAGATTTGCCGGATGGAGACAAGACATAGCTCACGAAAGGACACCCCACCGTCATTAGGCCGGCACCCAACCGAAAAATGATTGTAGTCGGCGTTCAAAGCAGGTAAGAGCAGGAGAGTATACGCGGCATGGGGAGCCACGCTCTTTAGCCTCTTGAGTCCTGCCAGTGAGCTGACTACAACAGAGAAAACGTCCGTACTTCCTGCCGCGGGCCGTGCCGGCCGGATAAAGAACGGAGTGGGGCCGGCGATGTCGAAACAACAAATGACAAGCGGAGGTGAGAAGCACCGCCATTCAACAGTGAACTGCCGAATCCAGGAACACATAAGCAAATGGAGGAGGCCCCGGGCCTCCATACCTCCATACGAAACCTTAACTGATCTTCATGGTACGTGGCGCAGCGTCGCGACATGTCCGGACCGCGCCTTCCACGGTGGGAAAAGACCTGCGGTCCACCTAACCAGTCAGCCAGCAACGAACTGCCTGGTACCTCCCCACACTGCCTCAAGCAGCGTGGTAGCCACCGACTGGGACCGTTGTTATCGCCTGAGAGGCGCGCCCCCGCTGAAAAACCTCGCGCACGCACTCAGCAAACCCCCGGTACCGGACATTTCCTCGCTGGCGCCTCCGGAGCACCCTGGCAGCGTGTGTGTTCTCCTTTGCGGCAGAGAGCTCCAGTCTCTGGCCTGCTGACAGGCGGTAGGCCAGGGTCCACTCAGGTGACTCCGCAAGGATCCTGGTACGAAGGCTTGTCCTTGAAGATTACTGGTCCCATCACGTCAGTCCGGGAGCGTCTCAAAATCGCCAGTCCGACAGTACCTCAAAGGCCTCTCAAGCTAAACTTCAGGACATAGCCGAACGACTACAGTACAGCACGCGTACTTCCTTTCAAGCAAGAGACCGAGCAAAAGGAAAGAAACCAGGTCAACGCTTGTATCACATCCAGCTGAGAGAAGGTCACACTGAAGCGCCAATACTGGCGGTCTTTCACGACTGACAACTGCACGCACAGTCCCATGAGGTGCACTTAAGCTCCGGAGGACGTCCGGAGATGCCCTCCCAATGGCACAGACCGGAGCCGTACAGAGGTTACCCATAAAACTGCACGGCACTTTCAGTGCCTGGAATCTCTATCTATTCGTACATTCTGCGGAAGGAGGACATCCCGAAACGCAAGTCCAGACTACGTTCGAATCGACAAGAGCATCAGACAGGAGCGGAGCCTCGCCTGGCCATACGACGTCGTTGGGCTGGTGTTGCTGCCGCAACTCGCCACGACACCGGCTGCTCCACTGACATAAGACAGAGGAAACCGGCAGCCCCATCAACCACTCTCCTGCATCCCCGCAGGTGACCCCCTTCGATTGCCCAGGTGTGTTGCTCTGCTAGCCGCTGGCAGGCAGGAGTGCAGTTGCAAGACACCAAGTGCTCGCCTGGCACATCGCAGTCGAACACCTGTGGTTGGCAAACTGTCGGTTTACTATGCAGGGAGTCCGACTAGCGTTGTTGCTGCTGTCTGGGCATCGCGTGGGTTCTTACAGACTGACAGGCGTGTTGAAAATACTTTCGGCTTGCATCTTCTTGCACCTGTTGCTCCTTTGCTGCCGTGTGAAATTAAGCACCGCGCTTTGGTTACCGCTGTCTGCCGACAACCCGGACGTGGCTGAGGACGTGTGAAGACAGCCTGCCCCGTATCTAGCGTACACAGTAGTAGCTGCGTTACCTTGGCACAACGTTGTGTACGGTAGGCCTACATTACTTGATGTGTAGAACCGAGAGCTATAGGTTTAGGCTGTGGGGCAACTTGTAGATTCTTTTACTGCCACGCTGCCATCCTCGAGAAAAGCCGAGAGCACACTCTGGAACAAAAGGTACCACGGTCGGCACGGCGACCCGGCCTCCACAGAGTTGTTCATTACCTAAGAGTGTGCGAAGTCAACGGTGACTCAGCGACGACGGCGACCGGGGCCGAGAGCAATCACAGAAGACCGCCTCTCGGGGAGAAATGTGTCTGCTGGTCCTGTGGATTCTAGAGAGTGAACAACTCAGAAGAGGCTGCAGCCTGTGGCTCTGCGTCTCTCCGGCCGCACCAAAGAAGGCGTGAAACTGGCTGCTGTGTAGTCCATCGGCGTCCTTGACAGGTGGGTGCCACTCAGTCCAACCGTTTACAGTCGAGACAAAAACGCTCTGTTGGCAGTATGAACTCACGCAGGCTTCGGAAGGGTCTTCAGCAAGCCGCCTGGATGCAGCTGCACCAGTCACCTTCGAGTGGCTGCGTGTCGCTCCCAACGCTGCTGCCCTGCATTTCCACAAAGCCACCGCTGAAGCGAAGAAACCGACGACCGCACCGAGAACGGCAAGCATCTTCCCGGGACGAGCTCCTGACCAAGATTTCCTGCTTTTTGAGTTGCTGTGCGGATACACGGACACGAGAGGCAGGCACCCCATATATAAACTGAGACGGCAGAAATGCGCTCTCAAAGTCACAGCTGTGGCACGGCGTTAAAAGAGTCTTGAATTCCGGCCCCTGGCGCGGGTACCTCAACACGATAGCGACACTGTACGCTCAAAGCGTGGCGGCCATGCATTTCCCGTTGGCCTCCGGGCACAGTAAGCCCTTCAGCCCGTTTGAAGCAGGCAATGGTCTCGGTGCGTTCGGCATTGAGAGTGAGTTCACGAAACTGAAGGCGAACACTTCCTAACCAGAGAAGTAGAAGAATAGTCGAACGGTTGCGCAGCGAAGAGACCAAGAAAAAAATTGAAGCAGATCCGCCTGCGCGTCTTACCTGTTCTTCTTTCTTCTCTCGACTTCGGCCTGAAGCTCAGCCATATCCGCCGTTGCATCAACAGCTGCCGAGGCCGGCCGCACCGCCGTCCTCACGGGTACCCGTGCTGCGTAAACACAGACGACTCCATCATTCTTAGTTGGAGCGTCGAGGTTCAGCCAGTCCCCAACAGTCCAAAGGAATCCGAGGAGGAGAAACACTCGCGCAAACGTATCCATTGTGGCGACGAAGTGTGGATGCTGGGGCGAAGGCTGTATGGACCCGACAGGGACTGTTTGTTATGACCAAGGTTCACTGCTGGATTGTCGCTGTGCTGTAGGAGAGGGTGCTAGACTCATTGAACTACGGTAGAAGCACCGCGCTTCAGTAAGACACCGCATGCACGAGTCCCCCGCTGTAGCGAGCGTCTCGGTAGGCTGTTTAAGCCGATAGCAAGCCGGAAATCAATCCGCGCCTCGACGCTGCTGATGCGTCCCTAGGAATCTCGATCCTGTGCAAACTGCATCCCGCACCAGGCTCCGCGCTTTAGTAAGCGAAATGGAGCCGATCCAGACGTACGCGCAACGCGCATCCGTAACGTGTATGAGGCGGAGTGCCCCGGGCGAGCAATCCTAACCGCCGGTGAGGCGACTCTGCGTGGCAGCCCTGTGTGCCGGCCGGTGTAGTGGGCCCCGTACTGTGAACGACCGACTACTGCGCGTCTTTCTGTCGGAGTAGGTGTGACACGATCTGTGCCTCCGTAAAAGGAACACAGATGAACCTTCTGAGGTATTGCGGAGTCTTTTATGCGTGGTAGCAGCGCATCGTTCCAGCATTGTTACCCTGTCTATTGTTTTCTTTTTGTTGCGCGGC
>NW_027156076.1:2733-3078 GCF_002600585.1 Cystoisospora suis | reverse complement strand
GTTTGAAGAGCTTACAGCCCCAGCGTTACGGAGGTAGCTCGCTATTATGCCACTTCACAGACTTTCTTCTTCGACTGTAGAGGGTACCCCGGGCAACCCAGCGATTTGTCCCAGGACGATCGCGCATACAGCGGGAGTCTCTATTTCTGGCTGGAGAGGCCAGGATTTTCTCTCGGTGTCTGGAAGAGACCGGGCCACTCGCGGAGACCCGAAGACCTTGGACCAGTTGTTCAACGTCCTGAAATTAAGGTTCATATCCGAGAACTGACAGTGGGAGATCTTACAAGAACTGGCGGTCCTTCAGATGACACCAGGACAGCCACAGCAGTATATTGCGCATTTTCA
>NW_027156076.1:2196-2560 GCF_002600585.1 Cystoisospora suis | reverse complement strand
ATCCACGCTGCCAGCGGAACGCCCGTCAAACGAGGACTCAACGACATATGACCTCGCCAAGCCAACGGACGTCAGCAAGACTGTCAGGTCGGTTGCCGCGACACTGGAATACTCTCCTCTAGGTAGCCTCTTGACGCACAATCAACTCCCGCACCCTCGCGACCCCACGCGACTCCCTCGGTAGCGGTTCGTTTTAGCGGGACCCTACTGACCTCCGTTTTAGTGTTGTCCGTGAGACAGGGAAGGCGGCTCTTTCCTGAGGGTTTAGTTCTTTATTTCTTTCCATAATGTCTGTTGTAAAAAGAGTAGCGGGGAAACATCGTCGCTTCCGGTTTTGTGGGCGCCCCTTTCCTTCCGTCAACCT
>NW_027156076.1:1589-1961 GCF_002600585.1 Cystoisospora suis | reverse complement strand
GACGAGTCGTCACCGGAGAGGCGCATGTCACGTCGACCAAGTAAGCCACCAAGCTGAGGCGAGGCGGCGAGTACGTTTGAATAAGTGCAGGTACCGTATCCAAGAAGGATGGCGTCTGCTTCGAATTTATTACGTTGGTACGCCTATGGGCGGCGCGGCGGGAGAACTTCTACGGCGGAAATAGCGGGCGCGCGCGTCCCCGACGCATCGACAACCGCGCCGGGGACCTATACTTTTTCAGACAAGTTCTGAATTCAGCAGGAAAGATGGAGCAAAACTATCCAACGCATGAATAAGCCCCCGCTCTTCGACGGAAAAGCGGCCGGCTTCATGGATCAGCCACACGAACGTCTACCTGATGAGCGCCGAGGT
>NW_027156076.1:904-1314 GCF_002600585.1 Cystoisospora suis | reverse complement strand
ATGTCAGGGCGGCTGCCCAGACAATTCACTTAATAGCAACCTAGTACTTTTCCAAGGGCCCACGACTTAGCTACTCAAGCCCTCTTGCTTAGTAGAATTAGTAATCGCTTCATAATAAAAAGGGTTAGGGTTTTCATTAAGTCGACGTTGGTGTGCAAACCAAATCGATTGTTATCCTGGTGTGCGGAACTTAACTCGGTTTTGCTTATTTCGATTGTGGAAAATCGACTGCGGGAGTCAATCGAGGATGCACCTATTTAGCCAACACCAGTGGAGTACTGTGGGGAGCAGCCCCAGGTACTCCAAGCAATAGAATGTTTTGGCCTTCATAATTAGAGTAAATTGATCTTAGTGTGTGCAGCAGGTTCCTCTCCTAGGCAGTGTGGCGCAGTTGACGGGAAGTCAACTGC
>NW_027156076.1:0-538 GCF_002600585.1 Cystoisospora suis | reverse complement strand
GAGAGCTAAGGATGCGGACGACGACATCAGCGGACGAGTCGTCACCGGAGAGGCGCACGTCAAAGCGAGCAAGCATTGAGTTCCGAGCAAGGCGGACGCAGATGGTGCGCTTCAAAAAGTGCAGGTACCGCACCCAAGAAGGATGGCGTCTGCTTCGAATTTATTACGTCTATGGCCGGCGCGGCGGGAGGACTTCTACGGCGGAGATAGCGGGCGAGCGCGTCCCCTACGCATCGACAACCGCGCCGGGGACCTATACTTTTTCAGACAAGTTCTGAATCCAGCAGGAAAGACGGAGCAAAACTATCCAACGCATGGATAAGCCCCCGCTCTTCGACGGAAAGCAGCCGGCAGGTACGAATGTCTACCTGATGAGCGCCGAGGTCCCGGAGGACAAGAAAAAACCGGTACGGGTGACCTATCTAGATCCGGAGCGGCTAGGTTGGTACACGGTCGCTATTCCGGATAACAAAAGTGTACTGATTCCTGGTGTCCAGAGACCACCGCGAAGTCGGTTTCGGCGTCCCGAAGGGGTGAT
>NW_027156075.1:0-1418 GCF_002600585.1 Cystoisospora suis | reverse complement strand
CTTGAGCTACGAGCGCAGGAGTCGGTTTCCAACGCTAACACTACACTCCCGCCTAACTGTGACGTACAGCCCGTGGCGGGTTCATCCATAGACTGTTCTGCGATACTCCTCGCCTGGTGTAAAAACGTCTGAGCGAACGAAACGCTTCACACGTTCTCTGATGACTCGCCAGTTTACCGGGTAACAGTTTCAGGTCGAGTTATATGCACACGTGACTCTCGAACACACCACCGAGTTAACGAACGAAGAGCCACCCCCATACAGGTCTGTCGAAACCGCGCTCTCGAAAGAATCACCACAGCTCCGCACACCTCCAATAGGTAAGAAGAGTCCCGAAATCACTTGCCACAGCTAATAATCAACGTCTACTAATATGCAGCAACCTCCAGAAACCTCTCGGGTCCATCTGCCGAGGGCCTGCGTGCACAGTCGATCCACTCAGCGGCGGGCCGCAGTCCCGCTACTAGCACACGGTCAAGTATTTGCCCAAGAAAAGATCAAAAACCACCGGTCATATCCCCTTAATGCAACCTTGAAAAACTCACTGCCCAACGGCTAAAGCACTATCCGGAGGTGCCGAAATTCTTTCGTGGTCACCCTGGACACATCCCTAAGCGCCAGGGCACCGCGAAGGACGTACACACAGACACATCCAAAGTCTCTATGGAATGCTCGGTCGTCAGATATCGATTAATGGCGGTCAGTGTCACAAGGATTCGTAGAGTCGCATCACCAGGTGCCGAAGAAACGTTTCAGCACCCCCCCTATCCCTGAATAGTCACTGACCGACGCCAACCATACAAGGCGGCCTCACGGTGGCCTTGGAAACTCGAAGAGAACCATCGAACCAGCGGAACACTTGCAACAAAACACTAAAGACTTTCTTTCTGTCCGAGATAGCCCACAAAGTCCTCCAAACTCCTCTTGTCCCCGGATATAACTCTCTGAACCGTTCAGTTCGCATGTGGTCCGTTGCCCCGGAGGCAGCGCACCAGCGGCAGTCTCCAGCCGCCGCTCCGATCTTGTTATTTCCTCTCTCGTTGTCTTTTTCCTTTTTCCAATTGTTTTCTAAATCAAGAAAGAGGAAGAAATATAACTCAAGAACACAGCCCGGGGAAAAACGTTTCCCCGGCCCTGCCAACCGCCGCGTGTCCCCTGCGGCCGGCCGGGTGGCCCGGCGCTCCGTAGCCACACTCAGTCCCCCTCCGTACGCAACAAGCCAGTAAGATAGCATGAGTGAAGCTCAGTTCACATATCACAGTCATCACGAAACTACAACAGTAGGATAACACAGGGAAGTCAAACTTACATAGCAGATTCCTGGCCACCACAGCTAAGCGACCGGGTAATACAGGTGAGCACTGGGAAGCATCGGGCTGTCATAAAGTATCGTATGACAGACATCATTGCGGGCACAC
>NW_027156074.1:6857-11646 GCF_002600585.1 Cystoisospora suis | reverse complement strand
CTACGGCGGTTGTCGGGCCCGCGGCGATTTCGTTTTTTCCTGGTTTCCGTTCTAGTCGGTCGAGCAACGGCTAGGTTGCCGATTGTGGTTCCGACAGTCCACGCCCGTGTACCCGGTGATATAGACGTATTGCTTTCTGTCACAATCAGGATTCCTCGTGCGTACTCTTCTTTAGCTACAAGCGCAGGAGTCGATTCGCAACGCTAACGCTACACTCCTGCCTAAATGTGACGTACAGCCCGTGGCCGGTTCATTCACAGGCTGTCCCGCGGGACACCTCTCCTCGTGTAGGAGCTTCTGAGCGACCGAATTGCCTCACACATCCTCTGATAATTCGTCAGTTCAACGGGTAACAGTTCAGGTCGAGTTCTATGCACTGGGGACTCGAATACACCAGGGAGCTGAACAACGAAGAGCCATTCACACGGGTCCGTCGAAGCCCCGCTCTCGAAAGCATCACCACACCTTCGCACACTTCCAACATGTAGAAGTCCCCGAATCACTCATCACGGCTTATAATACACGTCGCCTGAAACCCACTAACCCGTAGAACCTCTCGAATTCATCCGCCGAGGGCCTGCGTCAAAAGTAGAATTCCCGATACTCACACGGCGTCGAGTATTTAGCCGAGAAAAGATCGAAATTCACCAACTCCAACCTCAACGCAATCCAGCGTCGAAGAGCGCACTGTCCACCAGCAATATCACTATCGCGGAGTGCCAAAATTTCTCCGTGGTCGCCCGGACACATCCCTAAGTGCCGGGGTACCGCGAATGATATCCCCACAGACACGTCCCAAAGAGTCTCTGCAATGTACGCTCCTCAGATGTCAGCGAGGGACCGTCAAACGTTCAGCCAAAAGTCACAGCAACTCCCGGAATCACCTCAAGGAACGGCGGAGAACCGTCTCCCTTCCACACTCCACTTCGCGCCGACTGACCGACACCTATCATACACGGTGGTCTCAGGGTGGCCGAGAAGATCGAAGAGAATCATTGATCCAGCGGATCACTTGCACCGGCAAACACAAAAATGCTCATCTCTCCAAAGAAAGCCCACAAAGTTCTCACTACTCTTCTCCCCGGAGACTACTCCCTGAATCGTCCAGTTCGCATGCGGTCCGCTGCCCCGGAGGCCGCGCACCGGCGGCAGTCTCCAGCCGCCGCTCCGATGTTTTCACTTCCTCTCCCCTTTTCTTTTTCCCTTTTCTAATTGTGTTCTAAATCAAGAAAAAAGAAGAAATACATATATAACTCAAGAAAAGTCCCCGGGGAAAAGAGTGTCCCCCGGCCCTGTTCACCGCCGCGTGTCGCCTGCGGCCGCGGGCGTGCGGCCCGGCGCTCCGTAGGCACACTCAACTCCCATTCCCACGCAACCCGCCAGTAAGGTAGCATAGAAAAAGCTCAGTTCACATAGCACAGTCATCACAAAATACAACAGTTGGACAGCACAGGGAAGTCAACTTACACAGCACATTCCTCGCCACCACTGCTGAGCCACCGGGTCATGCAAGTAGGCACTGGGAAACACCGGGCTGTCATAAAGTATCGTATGACAAACACGGCCCCAGACAGTTTCTCAGCCAGTCAATCCTTCACAATGAGCCCGGCGTCCAAAGACACGCCCAACGCAACCGCCGCGCTCACTTTCATGACATACTCCAGCGCCTGTGGCATGCAATTCCTGGTAAGCACGAAAGACGTCTACTGTGTGGCTGCCTCCAGAAATCTTACTTGCTGTCCGTCGAAAGAGGTTCAACAAGTCACCGGCTGCCCTTTAACGCGTTTTCGTTGGACGGAGTGGATCCTAGCCTTACACGTTTCATCGCTGTAGTACTACGGCCGCAGAAAAACGTATCACGAGACAGTTCAATTGTGGTCGGCTCCTGGACGCTTACTGCCTGTCCGCCGCAGACACAGTTCAGTGTGTGCTTGCGTGTGACTGCTTCGTCCAAGCACAACTGAAGAAAATGGTCAACTATCTGGTGCCATTCTCCTTGGGCTGGCTGCCACAACCGGCCGTTGTATCATTCACTGGCTGATCCACGACATCTCTTCTCCCCTTCGACAGTTTTTGTAACAGTAAAACTCCTCACTTCTGCTGAGTTGCCCCGTTAGTTCGAGAGTTCGGGTCCCGCCGCTCATAGCGCAAAACACACCGCGTGCTTTTTCCGTACTGAAAGAAGATCCGCGGCACGGCCCAGTGAGAATGTCACCTCGCCAAAATGGTTTAGCATGTCCAGCAAGACATCCGTAAAGCATCGAGAAAGTCTTAACTCCCTGTTTCGTTGCCAACACAATCGCTCTAATCGGAAAATCAAGCCATTCCCTCGCACATTCCAAAGCCCCGACAATCCAGCGGCCTTGCCGCTGACCTCGTCTAAAGTACCACCCGAAGCTCACAATCGCATATCGAACTTGCCAGCACGTGCCGTGAAACCTAAACACCTCACCCTTTGACCACCCAACCCCTTCCCGGAAATTTGAATTCCACGTTACTCCCGAGCACGCCGCAGAGCTCGTTTAGTCTCACAGCTGTGTCCGTTCTGACCAGTCACAGATGGGGATCTGAAGTGGCCGCCTGCTTAGGGGTAGCCTTAGTCCATCACTGGGACTAACGACGAGCGAGCTAGCTCGACTATGGACTGAGGCTATCCCTAAGCAGTGGGCCACTTCAGCTCGCCATCTGTGACTGGTCAGAACGGACACAGCTGTAAGACCAAACAGGCCATCCAGTCGCTAGCTGGGCCGTGTACTAGCCAGCTAGAGGTGACTAGCAGCCCCCTCAGCCCGCTGTCCGCGACCGGTCGGGACGAACGCAGGTGCACGGCAACACCGGGAAAGCCAAGGCTCCCCCAGAACACATCCCGCACCTCCTGGCGAATCAACTACGCGTAACCGGTTTCCTTCCCGATTTGGTGTTCACCCTGCATAGTTGCTGTACAAGGGCTAGCTTCCGTCCTCATCCTCAGCTCTAAGTGGATACACAGGAGTGTCACAGCGAAACATGAGACACGTGCTTCCTGTAGTTCTACGCTCCTGAGAATGGACCACCCACGCGAAACGCGATACCCGGTCCAGTACTACACCCGGCCTGTCTTTGTTGCACCTCTCTACGTCAGGGCACGCTTCCAAAACCAGCTCGGCGTGCATGGCACAACACGCTTGGCGGGTCGTGGCTCTCACTCTCGATACGCTTCGGCGCCTGGGGGGACCCCTCCATAGGTGACACGAGAGACGACTAAGCTATGGTCTTCTTCAGAATCTTACTGCCTGCCCGCCGAAAACAGCCCAACACTCCACCGAGACCCTCGCTGCCGAGACACACTGTCAATTGTATCATGGCGTCCAGAAAACCAATACCGTCACAGGTATGTGTGCAGTCCGTCGGTAAAGGTGGAAGCTTACCTGCAGTGCCACACGGACGCAACAAGGCGTCCGAACGCGAATGGCAGCCGCTGTACCACTGTCGCAAAGTGCCAATGGCCCACAAGTGATAACACCCGGACACGTTCTCAAGCGGTGGGGTAACGAGACGGTGTCCACGCAAACACCCCCAGGTGCCCGCGTGATGCCAGGCCGCTCAATAAGGATAAGTGACCGCGGATTCTCCAAGTAGCCACATGCAATTCCCCCTGTTACACGAAGTGTCGGAGAAACCCCTGAATACACCGGGCAGTCGGCTGACCACCTGGCAGCAGATGAGCGGCAAACAGCATACCGTTCGGTCAGACGCCCACCACGAAGAATCGAATAAGATCAAGGAGCGGAAAACGCCACATGAAGTAAGTACTTTTTTCCCGGGAGACGTATCAAAAAGTAAAGAACAGTCCCAAGCCTTTGTTTGCGTGCAGCTCGGGTCGTAAGGACAGCTCAACGGCGGCAGGCTCAAAGTATTTCCAAACATATCTTCAGTATAGTGTACAGCCGCCGCTCCATTCTCTGCTTCTTTTTTCAGTTTCTAGTCGCGATTAGGACCAAGAAACAGGCAAAACCCCGTCTACGGGGCAAGAAAGCTAATGGCTGAAAAATTCACAACAGCCCAGGTCACGCCCGCGTTCTGTAACCTCCGGCGCGCGGTAGTCACACTGGGATGGATTCTTCCGTTTCTCGCTGCCTGTTTAATTTCACTAGAACGAAAACCACTTCTTTTTTTTCGGCTGAGCGCCCGTCCCCAGACCACGCTAAGAAGATGCACCCGGGCGCTCCGACTCAATGTCCGTCGTAAGTGCCACGGAGTCAGTCAACAGAAGGACGAGTGTCATACCTCCCCCAGTAGCAGCGTCGCTGAGTTCTACGCTGCTCTCGATTCCCGTCTTTGTTGAGAAGTAAGTCGCTGGTAAGATCACTAGTTCCCTCGCCAGTCGGCTCATGTCACAAATGAAGAAAGAACGAGGCATATATATAATACATATACAGAGAGCTACTTAGATGTAAGCATATATACGTGTATAGCTATCCATACCTATATATACATACCCTTCCAACTTGTGGCGCACAGCCTACGGGTTTCGATGCATACGCTGTTCCGCGAAGACACCTTTCCCGGGTGCTCAGTGAAGAAACCCTCCGTCCAATCAGGGCTTTCACATGCAAGGAAGCCGCAGCCGCGCGAAAAATTCAAACAGGCGAAACAATGAATTCAAACAGTCGACCGCGGCACCGTGCATTCACATCACGATATTGCTTGTCACTCTCACGAATTCACGCAGGATTCAACGCAACCTGCAACAGGGCTCGGTCAACAACGATCAGCGTCTCGCACAACGTTGAACTTTCTTGTCGCGACA
>NW_027156074.1:6626-6770 GCF_002600585.1 Cystoisospora suis | reverse complement strand
CAACGCAGACAACACATTGCACGCGCTGCCGGCACCGCCCAATCACACCGCGCACGCCCCTAGTGCAGGTCAGGGCAAGGAAGCAATAACACATGGCATATCCCAAAGCGCCAAGCGCTTCGCCAGATGCCACTAAGGGCTACA
>NW_027156074.1:6334-6604 GCF_002600585.1 Cystoisospora suis | reverse complement strand
CTCAGACATCGACTGACGTAACTTACTACAACATCGCTAAGACGGCACAAAAATGATGGCTGAAAACACCTCGAAATCCGACACATGACAATTCAACATAGGGAAGGAACGGTGATATCGAGAAAACGTATCTTCGGCTTCTTCAGCTGTCCCCTCTAAATTCGAGAGTGAATGTTCTCCCCTTTCTTCTGCTCATCTGAGGCGCCACTGAAGCTCTCTAACGCCGCGCCTCAAGCGAGAAGCCGGGAAGTGGCCTCAAGACGCCGTCTC
>NW_027156074.1:6054-6195 GCF_002600585.1 Cystoisospora suis | reverse complement strand
CATAGTTGACGGTTCTTTCCCTGACACCCGAAGTCAAATTTGACTCCAATTTCAATACGCATAGTGAGATAACACTTCTTTCTTATGCATCCCAACACAACACAGGTAGGTTCTCATGCACGCCAGGAGCAGAAAACACAT
>NW_027156074.1:0-6041 GCF_002600585.1 Cystoisospora suis | reverse complement strand
AGCGTTGCGCATGATGGAATTAGCCTGCGCACACCTAAAATTAGGAATATTACTAACGACATGCAAGGTTTACAAGAAAGAGGAAGAAAAGACATCTATAACGCAAGGAAAGAGATACGGAAAAAAAAGTTCCCCCCCGGCCCTGCCAACCGCCGCGCGTCCTCTGCGGTCACCGGCGTGCGGCCGAGGGGCCCGACGCTCCGTAGGCAAATTCAACCGACCGTCCGTACGCAACACGCCACCACGATAGCATCAAAAAAGGTCAGTCTACATAGCACACTCATCACAAAATACAACAGTAGGGTAACAGAGAAAAGTCAAACTTGCATAGCACAGTCCGCACATTCCTGACCACCGCTGCTAGACCACAGGGGTCATGCACGTAAGTGCTAAAACACGCGGGGCTGTCATAACGATCTTTTGTGGTGAGCTGCCATAGGGTACTCTATGACAGCCCACCACAAAAGACCATTCACGATTGGCACCACAGCAGACTGGCCGGACACTCGGAGGGCTCACGAAAGAGACCAAAAACACGACACCAAGGCCTTACAGAAACGCGGATGTCGGAGATTCTCCTTTCTTCACCGAAGGCATCTTTCAAAGAAAGGAAAAAATACCCCGCTTTTCAGAAAAAGTTCCTCTCTCCCCTTGTAGACGACTGTTACAGTCGTCATACTGCAGTGCGAGGGGCTGTCCCCGAAGCGGCTAGCTTGGTGTCGTCGACGGGCGCTGAAGCGTTTTGTTTTGTTCCCCATTTTTCTTTTTTTCTTTTTTGCGAGATGTGTACAGCATTGAATGGGGATGAAGAAATACATACATATATTGCCCCAGAAGAGGGAGAAAGAGACGTCCACACAAACCCCGGTTTCCACCGCACACGCTCCGTGGCGGCCGCCGTCGGGTGTCTACTCCGGCCGTTGGCCCGAGGTACCGACACTCCGGCTATCTTCTCTATTGATAATCAGTCACCAAACATACACAAGACACACAGATGAGTGTGATACCGCGCAGTGCGGCAATCTTTTCGTCCAATACGACGCCGGGGCTACCTTCGTTGCGCTTCCCTCCGATAGTCAAGGACAAGGCCTGGCCCGAGCACGCAATACGACACGCACCGCGCGGCCGCCGCCCTCACTCCGCTGCCATAATACACCCCGGCGCCTGTGGCAGCCCCTCCTTGGGTCACAGGCAGAGACGACTAAGCTGAGGTCACCTCCTGTTTGCAAACAAAAATCAACAGTCATGCGAACCCGCCACCCAAATTCCGTCTTCCTTGGTACCGTGTGAAACCTGACCTTACACTTTAGCCCTCCGTAGTTCGGCACTTCGGGAAAATGAATCATGGGGACGACTAAAAATTAGGCTCGTCTCCAGAAGCCTTACTGCCTGTTCACCAGGAAAGAAGTTCAAGAAGTTACTAAGACCCCTGATGCGCCCAAATCCAGTTTCTCTCACTCTCGTTTACTCCTTCCTCGCAGCTGCTTTTCTATAGCTACAGGTGACGGGATCTGTCAGCAACGTTGCTGCGACCCTCCTTCACAGGTCTGACGTACAGCCCGTAATTGGTTCACCACAAGCTGTTCCGCGAAATGCTTCTAGCGTGCAGTAGTTTCCCCAGCAAAGGAAATCCTCCCTTGTCGGCGAGACGTCCACTCAGTTCATCGCGGTTCAGGTTCCACTTCTCGCCAGACGTGACGCGCGAGCGCACACCACTGAAGTTGACAGGCAAGAGACCACCACACGGGCGAACTTAGGACCCCACGCACCAAAGAGCTGACGCATTCCCGGAAGCGTCCCAGGTGTTGGATCAGCCCACACTCCCTCTCCTCCCGGGCAACGCCCAACGCACGCCAGGAAGCCGAGGGGTCATGTTGTGCCCACGCACATCCGAAAGTGCCGGATAACACAGAACCAGGCGCCCAGCTCTCTACTGAGCGCATCCCATGAAGCATACGACCGCAAACGCCAGCGCGTGGCAGCGCGCGACGCGCATTTGAAACAAACGGAAGTGTAACGGTAATGGATTGGCGGCGCAATGAAGCGTCGACTCTCGACAGGCAACCGGCTACAGCACTGTCCGAAAGCGCCGAAGTCCACCCGTGATCCCTTCCAGACACATCCCCAAGCGCCCAGGAACCATTAACGGGATCCATTCGGACTCGTCCTTAAGGCGCCCGCGTAATGGCCAAGCGCCAGACAGCGAAAGATGACGGTAGAGTTCCAAGAAGTCACAAGGGGTTTCCCGAACCAGTCACTGGGTGCCAGTCAGGAGTGGCGCATGACACCTCCGATTTTCCTCAAGGGGAAAAAGGTGTCACAACCGATCGTCTTGACATGAAAGGTCAGAAACCAGTCTTGCTCATAGATGCATTGTGACGCATCTACGCGCAAGACGGGTCTCTGACCATACATAGTACCAGTAATGCTCGGATCTGGCTTCATGATCTCTGCACTGGCACATCCAGTGTACGACAGAACAAGACGTTTCACCCTTGGCGGGGAAGCCGTAGTCGATGCGTCCGCCGTGATCGTCTCTGTGTTCTGGTCTATGCGGAGGCAATGAATTATGAGATTTGTTTAGAGTGTCTTCGAAACAAGGTGACTCGGATTGACAAAGAGGGAACGTCAGGCTATTAGCTACCGAGCCTCATGGCAGCGGTAAGGTCGCGGACTGTAGACTGGGTAGTCCTGGGTCCGGCTGCTGCCCCTGCCCATACTGTCGTAGCGGTATCACCCACGGCTCCCGACCAGGTTGCGCCGCGGTCGGTTCCCTGCAGGGCTTATTGGCGCAGCGCTAACGCCGGCGTGCTCGTGTCACAAACATGGCCTAAAAACACGCAGGTCGAAAGGTTTGTGACGTAAGTCAGGCAGTCTTATACACTGTCGGAAGAATGGTCTTATTACAACCGCCTGGAGAGAATCAATTCAATTGAAGTCAATTTCCGCACGCTCAAATTTCTGTGTCCGTTCACACAATCCGTAACTTCATCCAACCAAAGCGCCATGCCATCCACAGAGTAGACGTCTGAATTAGAAACAAACAGTCTGTTGCTTGAGAATGGATTTTGAAGAAGGCCCAAGACACAGGAGCAACACGGAACTAGCCACGGCCACGTTTAAGGTCACCGTAGAACGCGGCGGGGAGGTAATTGCCTTGATTGACTCAGGGGCAGCAACGAACGTGACGAACCCCAAACTCGTAGCAAAATGGGCAATATCCACGTCACGGTCCAACAAATCATGAACGACCCTAACGGCGGATGCATCACCTACGCGGTGCAGTGCGGTAACCGCACAGGCCGACATGATACTGTTTTTTGGCCGCCAATCCTGGATCACCGCCTTACGCATTCAGCTGAATGGGATCGAGTGCTGACGACGCCATTTTTACACGGTGGCACGTTGGGATACCCCGCAGTTTAAAATGCTATGAGGAAGTGATGGTTATCAGGATCCTACAACGCGGGGTTTAGACGAGGCCAAGCTGCCCAGAATACCGGTTCTGCTAAAAGGGAAGCGAAGGCTAGCCTTGCTAGACAGGGGGGCGGTGGCCAGCGTAATGGATAAAGCCCCCTGCAAAATCTATGGGAAGCCTTGAGACCAATCAGGACGGGAAAGCCCGCTCTGTTCTGCTACGGGGACACAAATACTAGTATTCGAGGAATTATATCAGGTCGGGCTGCATGTAGGTCGGGTATGCACAATGGAGGACTTTCATGTCGGGGAGACCACCGAACAATTGATCACAGGGCTCCCGTTCCTCCTATGAATCAAGGTATCACGGACTATTTGAGACGGGAAGGAGAGCGCTTGATACCCCACAATTTCCGATTCTAAGGAGGCCAAGCCCAGCGCACCGGCCCCTCCAACACCTGTAAAAGATACTTCCGTGACGGCAACCGTGTGTCAACCACGTCGACAAGACCCAAACAACGGAAGGCGTCAGAAGAGCGCAGGAATCAAAACGGAGCGCGAGACCAGGCAGAGCTCATGCTATGGCCGGGATAGGTCATCGGGAAACCACGGAAACAGACGCAAGTCCTGCTTCAAATTTTGAAACGGGGTGGAAGACCCAGTATAAGAACGAGCGAGTACAACTACCGAACCAGAAGGTCCAGTCCCGGGAGCAGGAGGTACTACTGATAACACACGTCCGACCTGGCATAAGACGAGAACAGGGGGAAACTGGTCACAAAAGGGTAATAGCGGGGAACGGCTCTAACAGGAGCAAGAACGAGACACGGCGGGAAGACCAGGGGGCGTCAAGGTCTGTTCGACGGTCCAGTGAAGAAAGTGGATCAGAAAGGGGGAAGTTGAATGGGTAGGGGCCGCGAGACTACAAGCAGGCCAGGTCCAAGGGAAGGACCCGGAGTTCGACAGAAAGGGAACTGGAATCAACGCGGTTGTACCTGAGGAGATAGACCCGGGGAAAGAACAGGAGCCGGAGGATATACAACGTTGACTGGAAGAATCTGAAGACGTACTACAGGCCACCCCGGGGCGTAGGGTACCATAACGTCATCAGTTTGCATGAGATTCCCTTTGTCCCTAGGAAACTGCCAGCTTACCGCAATAAATGCTATGATGTCACGGGGGATCACCTGAGAAAACTGAGGGACCAAGTGAAGAAGCTTATGGATAAAGTACTAACAATTCCATCATCTTCCCTTATACGAGCCCCGTGTTTCTTCAAGAAGCAGGATGGCTCGTGGCGGACGGCGATCGATTGTCGCGCTTCGAATGGCATCTCGACCAGTATGAGTTTCTAACGCCCCGTTCAGGCTGTCGCACTTGTGGCGACTGCTCCGTAGGTAATCACGACAGACGACTAAATTGTGGTCGTTTCCAGAAAGCTCACAGCCTGTCCACCGAACAAAAACCGGAAAGAAACTGGAACCCGGCCTGCAGCGTCCCCCCGTTCAACCGCTATCAGATTTGGATCCAACGCCCACACACCTACTTTTCCTAGTTCTGACCCCCATGTATGACCCACATGACACGTAATCTCTGGTTCGGTTTTCACCCCGATACTATCTGGGCTCCGCAGCTATACTTTCGAAACTTCGCCTGCGGTACGCCGCAGGAGACGTCTCGCGCCACCGCCGCGGTCGCTCCCGCGGGAAATCGAAGCGCCTGTGGCGATCCCTCCGTACGTAAAAAGTGAAAAAGAAACTACCTGTGTACCCTAGTTCGTGTCCGCAAAAAAACAATTGACAAATGAGTGGAATCGGTACTGCCCGAAAGTCGCGGTTTCCTACCATCGTGTGGATTTCAACCCTGTACTTCTCCTCTCTCCGGTAGTCACGCGTTCACGAATAAGCTTGGAACATGTGGGACAGCCCCTGTCTGGAGACTGCCGCGTCTACTCAGACATTACCACCCGTGTCAGGTGGAAGACGAGGAAGATATATATGATGTATATAGAGAGGTCTATTCATATGAAAGGTATATACGTGTCTATAGCTATCTATACCTACTGATACATACTCTTTCATCTTGTGACGTACAGCCTAGGGGTTTCACTTCGAACGCTGTCCCGTGAGAACCCCTCTCTCGTGCGCTCAGTGATGAAATTCTTCTTCCGTTGAAAATTCCTTTCCCTTGACCGGATAGGACGCAGCGATCACTGAGATGCCACGCTAGTTATGACGCTTATGTCCATGGAGGGCTATCACATGCAAGGATGGCACTGCCATGCGAAGAATCCAAACCGTCGAGAAAACGAATTCCAACAGTCGAGTTCTGTATCGTCCATCTGCAACACGGTATTGCTATTTACTCTCACGCGAACTCACGCAAGATTTGACGCAACTTGCAACAAGGATTCGATCCTCATGTCTCACAATGTCAAACGTCTTGCCACAAAACCGTATGACAGCACAGCCCAAAACGCTGTCGTCACACGAAACGACTGTAAACCCTAGCAGATCTCAACGGCTGTCGTTGTCACGAACAAGACACGCTACGCCAGCAGTACATCTCAAGTACTGTCAAGTTCAACGCGGACAACACATTGCCCGTGCTGCCGGCACCTCCCT
>NW_027156073.1:796-1015 GCF_002600585.1 Cystoisospora suis | reverse complement strand
AATCGCAAAACCAGCCTGGACCCCCCAGCGCGTTGCACGACTAGCGCGCTGGCCCACGCTAGCACCATGGCCCAGGAAGGCCGGAAGTTAGGTAAAATGGCTCCTAGAGGAGCCTAATAAAGGCGAATGAAAAGGAAAAGACCTTTTAAGCACGCTAGGCGCAATAAGCAAAGAGTAGCACTAGGTTCTACGATCTAGTAAAGCCGAGCGGAACGGCGA
>NW_027156073.1:0-242 GCF_002600585.1 Cystoisospora suis | reverse complement strand
CCCCGTGTTGAGTGTGTCGTGACAAGGGAGAACAATAAGTGTGCAGAGAAGAATGATTGTGCCATAGAGAACTTTCCTTGCGTGAGAACCTGTACATTACGGCACCTAGGGGTGCCTAATGTGAGTTAATCACTCATTGGTCCGAAAGTTGGGCGAAAGGACCCACGGAACGTCCGGGATCGATGCTCTGAGCAACCTGCACGGCCGACCGGGAACCCTAGCGGTCCCCTCGGAGCTAGCGC
>NW_027156072.1:424-8085 GCF_002600585.1 Cystoisospora suis | reverse complement strand
TTTCCATGATGCCTAACCCACCTCTTCCTTCGTCTTCTTCCTCTCTCTCATCACCTCCTCTTCCTTCGTCGCATCTTCTTTCTTTCTCTAAGACTTCGCCGCAAAAAGTTCTCTCTTCCTCTTCTTCTTCTGCAGCGATGGCGTTAAAGAAGAAAGCAATTTCTTTAGTCGTTGCTATGACGCCCAAGAGAGGAATAGGAAGGCAGCAAGATCTTCCCTGGCCTCGTCTCTCTCGGGATTTCAAACACTTTACACAACTCACGACCCGAACGCATCAAGATCTCTTTCCCTCTTCCTCTTCTTCTTTCTCTTCTTTTACATACCACCAAAGAAAGGAAGAAGAACAAGAAGGAGAAAAGAAAAAGCAGAAGAAGATAGACGGAGATCACCTCTCATCATCTTCTTCTTCTTCGTCTTGTTTAGCAGAATGTGACGTCGGGAATTCTTCTTTTAATGCTGTCCTCATGGGAAGAAAGACATGGGAGAGCATTCCTGCCAAATTCCGTCCTCTTCCGAACCGACTGAATATTATCATCTCCAAGACCATGCAGTAAGGTGTATGTACACCTGAGAAAGGGCGAGAAGGGGATTATAAGATCACAAATGAAGAAAAGAGAAAGAAGGACAGGAAGAAAGATCTCCAAAATGATAGAGAGATCCCCATGGAGAGATCGATCTCTCTCTATATCTTTCATGCATGTCGATGTGAAACACTACTTCTATCGAGCAAAGGAGTTTCTCTTTTATTCTCTTCTCTTCTGGCGTACAGACAGACAGACAGACAGCCACACTCTTTCTCTCTTGTTATGCTGCTATAGAGACGTGTCTATCAGATCTCTGCCTCTGCTCCTTCTCGTCTCTTGTCTAATGTCTATATGGAGAAAAGAAGAAGAAGAGGGGGGAGAGGTACGACACATGAGTCCTCCACTTGGGATATCGTTGAGACGATCATTCTTAGGGAAGAAGACCAATTGACTTCTTCTCTTCTTTCTTTAAACTTATCGCTCGGTCAACCTACATAGAAATTATACATTTGCATAGAGAAATCTCGCTGTCTGCATGCATGAATTGAATTCTCTCCAGATCAGTATGCATAGATATATGTAGATAGATAGATGTGTACAGATGTATACACATAAATCTATATATTTTTACATATGTTTTATGTTTATATCTATATATCTAAATATCAATGTAAATCGAGGCGATATGGAGACAAAGACTCTGTGTTGATATGTACACATGCCAGATAAATATATGTATGTATCTATATGCATAGATACAAATGCATGCATAAACATATTCATCCACATGTATGTATACATATACATCTGTATACATACATATATACATTCGGGTGCATGCACGTAGTCTATAGCTAAGTATAGTATAGTGAGAGCTTCATATGCACACATACATACATCTCGGTATATACACTTCAAAGCCTACTTCTTAAGAGAAGAGAAAGAAGGAGACAGAGAACGAAAAGGATAGTTAATGATTTAACTACACTCTCCCCGTCCCCTGTCTCTTTTGAGAGATTTCTCTCTTTCTTCTTCTTCTTCTTCTGTTGTCCTTTCCACTCCTCTTTTCTTTCTTTCTACAGAGAAGAAGAAAAAGAAGAAGTAGAAGAAGAGAACAAGAAAGAGAATAGCTATAGCTCACTTCAGACTTCTTCTTCTTTAAGAGAAGAGACCGCTGAAAAGACAAAGAAGGAAGAGGTCAAGAGCAGCAGCAGAACTGATAAAGAGAGGAGGAGATTTCCCTATGATCGACCCGTTCGTATCTGCTCCTCTTTGCCTTCTGCTTTGGAGATGCTAGATCAAGATGAAGAGTATTCACGGACAGTCAACCGAATCTTCATTGTAGGTACGACTCCAAAGCAAATCGATCTCTCTCTCTGGCTCTTATCTATCGCTTTCTGTCTCATTTCTCTCTCCTCTTATCGGTCTCTCTCCCCTCGATCTTTACTTACTTCTTTGTGGCTATGCGTATTGATCGACCTTAACATGTATATACATATATATAGGCGGTACTATTGGTATCTGTCTTTCTCTCCCTCCATATATGTATATGTTTATCTCTCTATTTAGATGTATTTCTGCATATCCATGTATCTCAGGAATTTCGTGTATCACTTGTCGTAGCTATCTTTCCTTTCCTATTCGTCGATCTATCTGTCTCTTTCTTCTCGGATTTCTCTGCCTCCCTTACACTTCTCGTTCACACTTCTCCCCTCATCTTTTTCTCTTCTTCTCCTTTGTAATCTTGCTACTTTTCTTCTTCTTCTACACTTTCTTCTGCAATTCGCATCAGACTATTAATTACTATTCCTACTACTACTACTATTCCTACTACTACTCCTAGTACGACCCCGCCTACACCTCTATCTATCTGCATCTTTCTCTTTATCTCTCTCTCTCTCTTTTCAGATATCTCTAGTCTTATACGAGAGAAGCTCCACATATATCTATACATATCAATATATATATATATATTTATCTATAGATATATATGTATATACATACATATATATCTATATATATACAAATGCGTGGGTATGTTTACCTTGGGCCTAACACTCTGTCTGCCTACAAGTACTTCTACATCTCTCTCTCTCATTCATTCTCTTTCTTTCTTTCTCACTCTTTCTTTCTTTCTTACTCTTTCTCACTCTTTGTGTATGATAGGCGGGTCAGGTATATATAAGGAGGCTTTATCATTAGGTGTCGTATCTTATATCTATCTCACACGTGTCGGGAAAGAATTCTCTGCATGCGATGTCTTCTTCCCACGCTTTCCTGGCGACGAAATTCTCTCAAATCCTCCGTCGACTTCTAAGGCAACTCCTACCACCTCTTCTTCTTCTTGTGGAACGGGTGAAGAAAGGCCTCTTCGTGTCCCTTACAAACCTCGGCTGCTTCTCAGCTTTCTACAAGAGAAGAAAAATTCTCATGAAAAAGAAGAAGAAAAGAAAGGCAACGCAAGCGAGAGAGATGGAGAGAAGAGTCAAGATGAAGTGGAGGAGAAAGAACAAGACGATCAAGGGAAGGACAGGAAGCAAGAGGAGGAAGAGGAAGAGGGCTATTATTCTCCTATTTTCATTTCAAAGACTTACTCCGAGAATGAAGTTCCTTTCGACTTCGTTATTCTCGAAAAGATCAGAAAAGCCGATCAACATCTCTCTCATAGTATACAACAAACCACACCGAGTGTACGTACACCCCAGATATCATGGCACACATGGAATTAAATATAAATGTTTATACTTTACATATACTTTGTGTATAGGTGTACTCTTTATACATTCTTTCCCTGTAGACGTGCTGTAGGGAATATCCGGCCTAGTATCACAGTGTATATATATCTGTATATGCTACACATATATATCTGTATATGTGGGTCTATAGATACATGTAGATGTATGTACTAGTAGATAGAGATATATCTACTCATAGGCATGTATGCCTAAGTTCGTGTTGTATCAGGGTAGCAGTAGTAGTCTTACTGGTAGGAGTAGTCCTAGTAGTTGTGTATGTGTTAGGAGAAATCCTACGACTCTTCTTCCTGTTAAAAGTAGTACTACTACTACTAGTAGTAGTAGAGGTATTTCTAGTCTTATGATCAGTCTCACTAGTAGTAATAGTAGTAGTCGTAGTAGGAGGAGTAGTCGTAACAGTCTTCAGAGTCTCAAGAGTTTAACGAACACGACTACTGCTACTACGACTACTGCCTTGCTTCGATAGGAGTAAAGGCAGTAGGAGTAGTAGTAGGGGTAGTAGTGGCCTTACTATTGGTATGATGACTATTATGCCTACTACTACTACTCCTATTACTCTTCTTCATCTTCTTCTTTTCATTGTTGATATGAGTCTTGTTAATCTTCTTTTTTTTCTTCTTTTAGTTAGGGGGGTTCTTTAGGTTGCTTTTGTTGCTCTTCTTCTTCTTCTTCGTAAGCGATATAGATTGAATGAGAGATTGAGAGAGGAAGGGATGAAGGGTTTATGGTGGAGATAAAGAAAGAAAGAAAGGAATGCCTTTGCACCACGACATTTCAACTCTCTTCTGCTTTCTCTTCATCTTTCTCTTTTTCCTCTTCTTTTTCTTCTTTCTTTTTTTCTTTTTGTTTTGTGTAGAGAAGTGACCAATCTTGTCCTTCTTCTGCATGTCCGTGGAGCCAAGGAGAAGAAGAGTTTTTCCTGAATCTCTTTAAATCTTTCTCATCTGAGAGATGTCTCAGCACAGACTCTCTCTTACTAGCCAAGACGCATGCAGTAGCTGCGCCTCTGTTAGCTTGGATGAAGGAAGAAGAAGAAGAAACGAAGAAGAAGAGGAAAAGAAATGAAGAAGAAGAAGAGGAGAAGAAGACGATGGAAAAGGTTTCTTATCGTGCATGCCCTCGCGTGGTGTATAGACACCATGAAGAATTTCAATATCTCGATCTAATTGCCGATATTCTTACCAATGGCGTTCCTATGTCTGATAGGACAGGTAGAAACAAGAGAAAAAAGAAGGAAAGTTAGGGTAGATCAATGTCGTTAAAAGAAAGTCTCTTCATCTTTAGCTCTTCTAGAGATACATCCAAATCCATCGAGATAGAAAAAGAAGAAGAAGTTTGGTTCATAAGAAGAGGTAATACACCTAAGAATTCAAAAGAGATCTTGAGAGAGATAGAACTCTGTATACAGAGGAATGACGACATAGGAATGTATGTATATATATATATATATACACGTCGCATATGCACATATATCAATATATATATATATGTATATATATATGTATCTATCTCTCTATATGGAGGTCTAGGTCTCGCACTCTTTCTTTTTTCATGTAAAATCTATCTATATATATACCTACCGCTCTCTATATCTGCATGTGTGCATGCGTATGTGTGTAGACGAATCCATCTATGATCTTCCTTCTCTCTTTCTTATCTCCTTCTTTCCTTCTTTGTTATCTCTTTCTTCTTTCTTTTTCTTTTTTGCAATGTTCGTATGTTGGATTGTTTTTATTTATTTGTCCCAGGTGTAGGTACACTGTCGAAGTTTGGGTGTCAGATGAGATTTCGTCTCGATCAATCCTTTCCTCTCCTCACCACGAAAAGAGTCTTCTGGAAAGGGTAAGAAAACAAAGAAAAAAAAAGAAAGAAAGAAGAAAAAGAAAAAGAAAGACGAAAAAGAAGAAGAAAGAAGAGAGAGAAAAAGCTCGAGAGGAAGGACGCGAAAGAAGACAAGGAATCTGAAGAAAAAGATGTGTCTGTATATATATGTGTATCTGTGCATGCATGCATGCATGCAGATAAAAAACTGTGTATGTACATACACTCTACCTCAACTACCAAAACATATCTTTTCTCTCCGTTACACTCCCTCTTCTTTTTTCTTTTCTTCTTCTTCTTTTTCTTTTTCTTCAAACACTCGCCCCAGCTATACCACACACACACAAGGCATACACTTACTACACATCATATATATTTTATATATATACATGCATAGCTACAGATATAGATATGTACGTATATATATAGATAGACAGATGTCGCTATAGAGATGTGTATGATGCAAGTGTATGTCTTCGTTTGGAGTGTGTACATGTGACAAATGGCTAGTCATAGGAGGACTAGTAGAGGTAGTAGAGGTAGGCTTGGTTTGAATTGAAGTCTTGGATGAATTTTCTCTGGGAAGAGACCGAAGAAATTCTCTAGACAAAAGAAGAAGAGAAAAAGAAGACACAAGTGACTTTAAATTCATGCATGCAGCTCGATATTCATGTTCGTCTTTACCGACTTCTTCGTCAAGAGAGGCCTAGCACAATCTCTTTCTTTTTGAAAGGCCTATCTTTATCGCCAACTCTCTTCTTCTTTTCTTCTTCCTTCTTCTTATCGCTTCTTTTTGCTCTTCTTCTTAATAATGAAAGAAAGAAGAAGAGTAGAACTCACTGGCTAGTTCTGATCGAGATGTTGAGTCTTCTTTCCTCCTCTTGAGAAGCAGTAACCGATACACGACTTTCTTAATCTTTCTTTCTCTTTCTTCTTTCTTTCTCTTTCTTTCTCTTTATTCTTTCTTTCTCTTTCTTCTTTCTTTTTCTTTCTTTTTTCTTTCTTTCTTCTTTCTTTCTTAGAGTAGTAGAGGAATTGTTATGGTTTATAAGGGGAGACACAAATGCGAATCATCTCTCGGAGAAAGGTGTTAAGGTATGGCGAGAACGATTGATCGATAAAGTGTCTCTCTCTCAGTCATCTCTCCTTTCTCTCTTTTCTGACCTCTTTCTTTCTCTCTCTCTTCTTCTTTTTCTTCTTTCTTCTATTCTATAAAGGAACATCTCTTCATCCTCTTCTTTTTCCTCACTTCTCCCCGTTTTCGTTTCTTCATTCTTATCGATATATCTCTCAACGAAAGTAAACTTGTCTACAGTCTTTCTCATTCTTCATACACCTCTGTCTTCAATATCCATCTATCTATCTATCTTTAATCTATCTCTCTATCTATCTATGCTTTATCACCCTAGCTGTCTGTGTACACCTCCTTTTCTTTCTCTGTATAGATCTGATATACCTACATGTACATGTCTATCTATATATATATATATATATATGTATGTATCTATAGGTCTTTCAGATAGGGGGTGCAGCAGAGAGCCGCTTTTTTCGCTCTTTCATGATATGACCTGAGAGAAATTCAAAAGTCATCAAAATGAAAATGATAGAGAAAGAGATAAGAATAAGAAAGTCAACCCAAGACTAGAAGAAGAAGAAGAAGAGAATTCCTCTCCTTTCCCTCTCTTTCTCTCTTTCATTCCCTGCGTCTCTTCTTCTTCGTGTGTGGCTATACTCGTGTGTATCTCCTTTCTCTCTTTCTTTCTCGTTGTCTTGTACTTTCTTTCTTTCTCCTTTTTCTTTCTTTCTTTCTTTCTCTTTCTTTCTCCTTTTTCTTTCTTTCTTTCTTTCTTGTTTCGTGTGTAGATTTGGGATAAGAATGTGACGCGTGAATTTTTGGACTCTCGAGGTTTGTTTCGTCGAGAGGTGGGAGACATAGGGCCAGGCTACGGCTTTCAGTGGAGACACTTTGGAGCGCCATACACGGACATGCATGAAAACTATACAGGTAAACCCTCACACTCATACACTGCACTTCCAAAGAGGAAAAAGGGACAGAAAGAGAAAAGAGATAGATCAATATCTATCTATCTCTATATATCTCTATTTATGTAAGGATGCATGGATGATATAGAGGAGGAGGAGGAGGATGATAGAAGAAGAAGAAGAGGAGATACAAAACAACACACACGCGTAAATAAGTACACTTATCTTCACTCTTGCTCTTCTTCTTCTTCTTGTCGACTCTTTTTCTTTTTCTTTTTCATTCTTTGTTTCTTCATAGATGTATAGATATCTATTGATAGACAGGTCTGTTCATACGAGGAGTTGAAGGAAGGAGACCGGCAACAATGTGTTTTGGCCACCACCATCTCCTCATTCAGTCAGCTAGTCAGCGAAAGAAAGAAAGAAAGGCAGAGAATTCCCACTTGACAAGAGATCTCTTGATTAATACTAAACATCTTCTTGTTGATCTATCAAAGAAAAGAAGACAGGAAGAAGAAGAAGAAGAAAAGGGAGAAAGAAAAGAGAAATGTACAGCGTACAAAGAGGAAGAGAAGAT
>NW_027156072.1:0-237 GCF_002600585.1 Cystoisospora suis | reverse complement strand
TATATATGTATGTATATAGGTGTTGAAGTATGGGTAGGCATAGAGATGAATCTACAAGAGTCGAGGTGCTTGTAAGGCCTGAAGAGAAGAGAGGTCGCCGTTCTTCTTCTTCTTCCTTTCGCTTTCTTCATACACTTCTCTCTACTTGAGGAAACATAGATGTGTACATGTATATATATATATATATATGTATATATATATATATATGTATGTATATATACAGTTGGATATAGATAT
>NW_027156071.1:7342-10124 GCF_002600585.1 Cystoisospora suis | reverse complement strand
CCAGCCGGTACCGCCAGTTGTCACACTTCAGGAAGGGGAGCTGAGTCGTGCGCAGGATGCCTGGTTTCGAATTAACTATTTGACAGGCAGTCTGCACCCGTACTGAGTAGCCCGAGACTCCTGGTCAGATGCAGGCAGGGAGACACGGGAGACAGGCGAGACGAGGAGGCCAAAAAAAAAAGGCAGGAGACACACACAGAATGAGTGCACACCAGAACACCACGGTGCGCAAAGGAAGCTCAGAACAGAGTTCAGTGATTTTTTTCTGCAGTTTTGATGGCCCAGACCGAGTGGCGTGTGTTGATGCGACGGCCCCGTACATACGGTGAAAGATTTGCTCACGGTGTACATCAGGCGTCGCCCTGCCCGAGTGTATGTGACCAGAACTGAATGCCCCTTGAGGGGAGCAGTTGAGTTCCACCGGCGGCGGGCCTCCGATCGAACCGGAGCTCCGCCCTCAAAAAAGAGACTTGTGACAATTGGTGGGCACGGCGCGTTCGAAACAAATGCGCGGACGCCAGTGCGGACAACGAGAAGGCAAGAGAAGAAGTAGCCTTAACGCGGGTGTGGGACGACAGGCACACGACCCAAGCACCATTTTCTTACATACGAGATGCCGTTGGCATCCTCCGTTTTGTCTGGGGAAAGGAGCCCACCGGCGGACGCGCAGGCCCGACGACATTCTATCGCGGTGACGAAGCTAGAACTACAGTCAAGAATCCCTAGGAAGACAGCCAGCCTAACGCTGCAAGCGAGGACAACGACTACGGAAACAACGAGGGCGACAACAGGAACCGCACCGGGCTGCACCCACCTGGCACATTTTCGGCTGCCAGCAGAGGAGGGGAGGCTCTCAAGCGAGCTGCTACGGTCCCCACTACATCGGGAATCAGAAGAGTACCGATCACCTAACGAAGGGGAACGACCAACAGGAACTAGACGACTACAAGGAACCAATCAGCAGACCAGCGCTCAAAGTGCTAGAACGACGGCCCTACCAGCAGCGCCACCGGGAGCACCGATCGATTACAGTATGGCGGCCCCACCACCCACAATGTTCGGAACCCGACAAACTACGTCAGAGCAATACCCACTGCCAGTAAAGGAAGAAAGGGGACGCCTAACACAAGATACGTATGCGGCATCAATGATAAAGTACGCTAGGGAAGTGGAACCAGAGATGCCGGAAAGGGTGTTCAGACCAAGGAGGTTTAACGGACAAAACCCAGAAGCATGGATAAGCCGCATGGAGCTATACATGATGGGAGCAGGGGTGCCAAAACACAAGAAGCTGTTCTGGGCACTGGCGTGCTTTGAAGACGACATGATAAACTGGTACACGTTTTCGTTGGGAGACAGAGCCCCCAAGGATTGGGAAGGATTGAAGTTTATAATGCGCAACCACTTTGGCGCAATAAGCGAAACGGAGGCAAGAGCCCAGTTGGCGGAGGTAAAACACGCGTCTTCTGTACAGGAATACCTAGAGAGGTTCAACAGGGCGGTTGCAAATGCTGGAACATTACGGAGCAAGAAAAGGCCAAGGCCTTCGTTAGAGGCCTACGCCCAGAGTGGAGGATGGCAGTAGCGGGAGCAGAACCCACGTGCATGATAGAAGCGATAAACAAAGCAGTGGCAATGGAGGAAATATGGAATGAGACCAGGCGGAGTCATAGAAGGGTCTCCCCCCCCGGACGCGAAGACCGCTACGGCAGACGACGAGAAGAACGGTGGCCAGGAAGGAGAAATAGCAAGGAAAGACCCCGGCGAAGTTATGAGAAAAGAGAGGAGGAGACCAAACGACAGTGGGACGGAAGAGAAAGCAGAAAGTACGAAAGAAGAAGGAAGGAGACCTCGAGCTCCTCAAGCGGCAGTGAACGGACACTGTGGATGAAAGAACGAGAGCACCGAGAACCGTGGAGGCGAGCGGACCAATCAAAAGAGAGAGATTGAGAGCGTTCAGCGAAACAAACACGAAGTGGAAGCCCCCACAACTCAGGCAGCCGAGAACGCAGCGGGGAATACCGCAGAAGCGAACGTGACGGAAAACCCAGGGAAAGAAGCGCGTCGAGGGAATCGGACAAGTCGAGAAGCCGGTGTTTCAAGTGCGGCCGTGTGGGACACTGGAGCAATGAGTGTCCCAACAAGCGGTCAAACTAAGGGCTCCCGAACGGAGGAGGGACCATTCGGGAGCTACGAACTTCCCTCGGAAGGTAACGTGGGACGATCCAACAAAACAAAGAGAGAAGGTAAACACCCTGGTCGCGCTGCCGCAAGCAAAACGACTACCGGAACTAGTAGGACAAAGACAAATAATATCGGGGTTACGAGTGGTTCAGTATAGCGTGGAGGACGTGCTCGTTTTGTGGGATGTAGGCAAAGGCCGAAGTAACAGAGAAAACCGAAAAGAAGCCCAGGGGAATGAGAAAGCGGAGAAACCAACAACGGAGTTCAGCGGACGAAAGGGGGCAAGCGAGCGGCTAGTAGCGACAGTATGGGAGCACACGGTTCAAGGACCGTGCAAGAGGTAGCCAAACAGCAGAGTGCGAAGGGGAAAAAGGCCACAAGGGACCCAGGGACGACAAGCGGCAACAAAGGCCGCCACCGAAAGGCAAAGAGCAGACAGTTTAAGGAGAGTTGTCGCCCGGCCGCTACCGGCCCTCGTAGGCGAGGAGAAGGTTGGGAGCTGAAAAAACGAATAACACGAAGTCCACGGGCACGGAAAAAGAGGCCAGGCCGCCCTCAGCGGCAAACAACCAACCGTGGACGGACGGGCAAGCCCAAC
>NW_027156071.1:0-7172 GCF_002600585.1 Cystoisospora suis | reverse complement strand
TGCCTCAAACTACAATACGAACGACAACCAAGCAGCGATATATCAACTACCACTACGGCGGAAAACTAGGCAGGCGGCGGCGAAGGTCAACCGCAAAAGCAAGGCTGCGTAGGCTACATGCGCCTTCTACAAGATCAGCCGTCTTCGTCTTAGTCCCGCGGCGTAAAACAACCGCAAAGATCATCCCGTGCAAACAACGCGCAACGCCTGCAAAGTCAGCCGTCTTCGTCTTAGTCCAGCGGCGTAAAACAACCGCAAAGATCATCCCGCGCAAACAACGCGGAACACCTGCAAAGTCAGCCGTCTTGGTCTTAGCCCAGCGGCGTAAAACAGTCGCAAAGATCATCCCGCGCAAACAGCAAGAACAGCGACGTGTAGCTGCTACGAGGTGGAGGAAGGAATCACGGAGTCCACGAGGGGGGCCAAGCCCTTCCAAGGGGAACCGATCACGAAGACCGTCAGCACGAAGAAGCCAAGAGGGGGAGCTAGGACTCCACCAGGAAGGGGACGATACAGGAACAGCAAGGCGGAGAAGAGAGCGAACAAAGAAGAGGCCCAGACAAGGCGACCGACAAGGGGACCAAGAACGAGGGAGGAAAGCAGAACAGAAACTACCTACACAGACCAGCCAAGGAGAGAACAAGCATAACAAGAGGAGAATGAGAAAGGAAAACGTAGAAGACCGGGGGAAGGACACGTCGGACGACCCGAGGAAAGAGGAACGGGAAAGCAGCCCAGTACAAACGAAGCCCAACAGTAAGAGAAAACGAAGGTCCCGGACCCACGAGAGGGGACGATCAGTGGCGCGGAGAAGTGACGATAGGAACGTCGGGATGAGCAGGAGGTCCATGAGGGTGCCGGTCGTGTTCTACCAACAACCGAGAGTCAACGCCGTCAGGAGGAAGAACGCGGACCACGTCCACGTCAGCAGGGGGGCCGGGGTGAATGTAGGCACATGTCTGGGGCGCCGAACCAAGAGCGGAGTCGCGGGAACCCTCCGAGCTGTCGGAACTAACAGAAACAGCACAAGAGTCACAAGCAATAACGTCAACCCGAGAACGCTTTCCGAGAAGACCCGCGCGACGGCCGCGACAGCGAGAGGGAGAAAACCTGCCGGCAGCAGTGGACGCGTCGCTACAACGAGAAGAGGAGGAAGAAGAGGAAACATCGGCAAAAAAGCACCGGAAGCGATCTCGGCGTCGAACAACGGAGGAAGATAGGGACGACCGCCAAACAGGACAACGAAAGGCTCGCAGCGGAGATAACCAGGAGGAATACGATAGGGGCGCGCTACAGAAGCCGAAGCGTGACCACGCCCCTCCAACATATGGTACGAGGTAGCCCAGCCAACGGGACGGTGTTCGACTACGTAAACCCGGTAGGAGGACTCAAACAGCCAGGGGCAACCGAGCCGACGCCAAACGCGAGTCAGCGTAAGAAGGAGCTCGAAGAGCGCGGGCGATTGTACGTCAGAGTGATAGAGCTCCAAAGTATAGACTTCACGCTGCAACAAAAGGGCATAAGCGAACTGCAGGAAACAAAACAGCAGCATGAACAAGAGACGGAGCGGGACACGAACAGCGAACCGTGGCAAGAAAAAGGAGGCTCACCTGATTGGGGCTCAAACTTAGCACCGTCACACAGCGAAGGCCCCCGTCGCTTACAAAAGGATGGCGCACACCCTTCGAGTAAGGAACGATCCAACTCCGAAGGTGACGCCAGTGAGATTCGTCACCTACAAAGGAACAGCTATACGAAGGGGGAAGCGCTGACCGGTAGTCGCGGGAAAGAAGGGAAACGCCGCATAACGACAGCAGAGGAGGAGGCACGTACCGGGGCGAGAGCGGATGAAGAACTCCCCGACGCCGTCATGAGCCCTGCAAGACAAAGGGAAACCGCATCTGGACACAAGGGAGACAGCAATAAGGGAGAAAACAGGGAAGAAAGAACAATACCAACGAGAAGAAGAAGGAGACACGAACACAGCAAGGACAGACAACAATGTGGAAAGATAACGTACTTGACCTGGGCTGGACGACTACTGACGCTCGGGTCACCCAGAAAGGGAAACGGGGAAAATACCGAACAGCGCTGCGTAAGCCGAAAGGGACAACAACCATGGGATGGAAGCCAGGGCGAAAGAAGCTTAGGAAAGAATCTTCGAGGAAGTCCACCGCACGGCGATCCTGGAAACAGAAAACAAAGGACAGCAAAAAACAAGGATCAAACGAACAGCGAGAGACAGGGGGAAGAAAAGAGGAACGCAACAAATAGCGCGGCGGGCGGAGGAAAAACGGGGAAAAGAAGAGAGCGGGGAAAGAGACAAGAAAGAGGAGAAGAGGGCAAGGAAAAGGACAAGGTGGAACTCACGGTGAAAAGCGCCCCGCGGAGGCCGCGAGGCGCAGGAGGAGGAGCCGGAGAGGAAGGAACGGCCAAACGGGCGGTCGATACAACGTCCAAGGAGCTCTCCTCCGAAGCAGAAGCAGGCCGAGCCCTCTTAGGGGGGGAAAAGAGGTCCTCAAGGAAGTCCATCGCGAACAGAAGGGGCCAAACAGCAAAGAAAAAGAAGGGCCGCCCCAAAAGAAGAAAGAAGGAAGCGGGACAACTCCCAAGGAAGGCAAAGAAAGGGCAAGCCCCGAGAGGAAGAAGAAGTGTGAGGGGCCACCACGAGGGAAAAGAGAAGGAAGGAAGAAGGAACCTGAAAGGAAAACGACACAAACACCAAACAGCAAAGGGAAGAAGAATGGGTGGAACAAAGAAAGGGAACGACGAACAAACCAACAGAGGCCCGCGAAGGGCGAAGCGACACGAGGAAGTAGGAGAAAACAGAGAAGACAAGGCCGAGGGAAACAGACACCGGAGAGAGAAGCACAAGGAGAAGGCCAAAACGGAGAACAAAGAAAAAAGAGAAAAGGAACGACGCGCTTACGGAGCGCAGGAGACAGCGGAGGCGGCAACGGAGGGTGGAACGACAGACCCGGCGGGGAGAACAAGAACGGAACGGAGACCAGGGAAGCCCAATTAGGGAAAAAGCGGAGAAACAAAGGGGAAAAGCGCAAACAGCAACAGGGAGAAGAAGAAGAGGGAATAACAGCGGGGACGGAAGAAGAGGAGGAAGGGAGACGCGGAGACCAGCACCAAGGGTGAAACGCCACGAGGTCCGGAAGGGGAAGACCGAAGAAGAAAGGAGAAAGAACGAACGGAGGACGGCGAAAAGGAACGGCAAAGAGAAACGGCGAACAAATAGAGGAAAAAAGACAAGAAGAAAAGAGAGGAAGTCGAAGGCGACAAGCGAGAAGTGGAGACGCGCACACACAAGGGGCGCCGAACGCAGGCCTACGCAAGCAGAAGAAGGGGAGCGGCCAGTAGGGGGCCGGAACCGCAGAGGAAACAAAGCATCACGTCGGCCCAAGGGTGGCGAAAACACCACCACGGGGAAGGTCGGTGGAACCACCCTACAAGGGAAAGAGCAATACGAGGGGCCGGAGAGAAGAAGCGGGAAAAACGACAGGCCGACGCGGAGAAGCCCGAGGAGAGAAAAGGGCCTAAAGGCACAAAAGAAAAGAGAAAGCAAGAAGAAAAAAAGAGGCGAAAGAAGCAGAAAACCAAAAAGACAGAAAGAAACTAGAGGAAAGCAGAAGCAGCAGCAAACACTAGGGAACGACACCGAGCGGCGCCAACAACGGGCAACCCAAGCGCGGGAAAAGGAAGAAAAAGACCGGGCGAGGAAAGGAAGAGCCCGGAAAACAAACAAACAAACAAACAAGACAAAGAGAGTCAGCAATGGAAGAGGGAAAAAGACGGGAAACGAAGAAGGGAGGAAAAATGGCAGACCGCAGGAACAGGCGGCGCCAAGCACCTTTAAGAAGCAGGGGACGCCAAGGCGTAAATCGAGAAGCAGGGAACCGGGAGAACCAGCGCAACGAAAGGAGAAGGAAACACAAGAGGAAACAACCACAGAAAGAAAAAGGAAAAGAGGAGAAAAAAACAGGCGCGACAAAAAGCCAGCAGCAGAGCGTGGCACGAGAGGCGGAAGAACAAGCACCAGCATGCGCCAGAGCGCAGCCCAGAGAAGCAAAAGAGGAAAGGCCCGACAAGGGAAACGAAAGGGCGCAAGGCGCGCACAAAGCGCGGCGGCCCGAAGGACAGTACCGAGAGAAAGAGAAGTAGAGCGCTAGTGGTCAGGGAGAGGCCAGAGAAGAGAACAGAAGACGCAAAAGAGGACGAGGACAAGGCGACCGCGCGGAAACAACGGAACGAGGGAAACAAGGGAGCCAGGAAGGGGCAGGACGCGAAGGAGACCAAAAAGGGAAGAAAAGCGAACCTCCCAGCGCTGAAACACCAAGCTCCAATAATAGCAGTAAAAGTAAGAGGAAAGGAAGCCAAGGCGTTGTTAGACTGCGTAGCAGTAAGAAGCTTTGTACACCTGGAGGTGGTACAAAGCGTGGAGTTGGAAGCGACCGAACTGGAGGAGACGTACCAGTTCGAGGGCGTGACGGGAGCACCAGGGAAGGCAACGCACATAGTGACAGAACCACGGTTGGAAGTGCTGAACTGGAAAGGGAATCACCCGCTAACAGTAGCAGACGTAAAACAAGAATTGATACTAGGAATGGACTTCATGACAGAAACGCGAATGCGCTGTGAGTTCAGAAGAGAAGGTGTGGTGTGTCAGACAGGGGGCGGAGCAAAACAGGCGGACGCAGGAGAAAGCCGGGACCGGCGATGGTCAGGATGGACGGACGAATCCCTAACAAGGCCAAGGGGACTGCCAGCAGTAGCGGAGGAGGAGCTGCCAGCACTAACGTGGGCAGGAAGACAAAACGAAAAAAAAGAGGGCAACAAGAAAGGGAGAACGGCGAACCCCAAGGACAAAATACCATTTACGATTAAGCTGGGGGAGGAAGAAAAGGAGACCGAGGAGAGGACAGAAAGAACGGAAGAGGAGTGTACAACCAAGACGAGACGCAATAGGGCGCGGAAAGAAAAACAAAACGGAAGTGGAACAGGGAAGCAGAGGGTGTCGGAAGAGAAAAAGTTCAAACTGGCAGACGTAAGGCGAGCAGCGGGGAGGCCAGAAGAGCGGGAACAAGAAACGGAGGAGGAAGAGGAAAAAGAAAGAGAGTCAGAGGCGGAGAAAAGATTGATCGAAGTCTGTTCAATGGTGCAGTTCCGCAGGTGGGTAGAAAGAGGACAAGTGGAGTTCATGGGGGCAATCAAACTAGAGCAACTGCCAGAAGAAGTAGGGGAAGGAAGAAAAGACAGGGAAGCATGCTTTTCGGCGCAACCACCGCTAGGTACGAACCCAACGCCGCCAAGTGAACAAATAAAGAAAGAAGGACGTCTATTAGAAAAGGAGTTCAAAGAGTTGGTAGACGAATTCAGCGACATTTTTAGAACGTTACCACCCGGAGCAGCGAAGGACAGAAAGATCAAACACCAAATCCCTACAATCCCAGGAAAGGTGCCCAATTATCCCACCAAATGCTACAACCTTTCAGGAGAACACCTAACAAAACTAAAGAAATACATAAAAGACCTGCTTGACAAAGGATTCATTATTCCCTCACAATCGCCTATAGCCGCCCCCGTCTTCTTCGTGGGAAAGCCGGAGGGATCGCTACGCTTGGTAATCGACTACCGAGCACTAAACGGAATTACGATCAAGGACGCCTATCCAATTCCGAGGATACAAGATCTAATCAACAAGCTAGGAAAGGCGGAGTGGTACTCAAAACTAGACTTACAGAAAGGATATTACCAAGTAGAAGTGGTGGAGGAACACCAGTGGAAGACGGCGTTCCGGACCCGCTACGGGACGTTTCAATTCAGAGTAATGCCATTCGGGCTATCCGGAGCCCCGTCAACATTCCAATATCTAATGAATTCAATCTTCATCAAAGAACTTGACGAGTTCGTGATCGTATACCTGGACGATGTGTTAATTTACTCACGATCGAAGACGGACCACATGCAACATTTGAGGACGGTGTTTGAGAGGATGAGGGAGAACGAGCTGTTCCTTAATGCGGCAAAGTGTGATATCGCTCCGCAGAAGGCAACGTACCTGGGGTTCGTAATAGAACCGGGTCGGGTTTCGCCGGACCCAAAAAAGGTGGAGACAATAAAAAATTGGCCGGAGGTCTTGAGAAACAGAAAGCAGCTTAGAGGCTTCTTGGGGATGGTGGGGTTTTACCGAAGGTTGATACCCAACTTCAACAAGACGGCCCACCCCCTACACCAGCTACTAAAAGAAGACTCGGATATGACGTGAGGACCAACACACTCACAGGCCGTGCACGAATTGAAGAAGAAATTGATGGACGCCACCAACGTACACATCTTCGACCCAGAGGAGCCAATAACGATAAAAACAGACGGGTCCAAGCATGCAGTCGGAGCGGTGCTGGAGCAGAATGGGTACCCGATCGCCTCCGAATCAAAGAAGATGGGCACCCGGGACAAGTTCCTACCAGCGTACGAGAGCGAGTTATTGGCAATCGTGTACGCACTTACAAAGTGGAAGTCGTTCATCGGAAGCAAGTTGGTCACGGTGGAAACGGATCACGCAACCCTGAGCAGGATGCTAACGCAAAACCAGGTAACAAGCAGACTAGGTTACTGGTTGGACAAGTTGGCGGACTTTAACATCAAAATAGTGTACAAACCGGGGAAACAAAACGTAGTAGCAGACGCAATAAGCAGGCGACCAGACCTAGTAGGAGCAATTCGAGGAAGCAGAGAAAAAAGACGCTGGAGAGCAAACGAAGAAGAGCTGCGCCGATGGGAACGAGCGTACCTTGCATGCAGAGACTTCGCAACGCCGACGAGAATAGCCCGCGGGACCGTGAGAAATGATACCGTGGTCCCCTACCGAGGAGAACAAGCGGCGCGAGAGGGGATAGACGAAGAGAGAAAAGATCATGTGTGGTATAACCAGCGTGAATATGTGTGGAAAAACCAATTTCTGTAGGTCCGTGTGCGTGCCGGGTGGAAAGTGTGCGTGCCGGGGGCGGAGCTAAGGAAGGAAATACTAGCGCACTATCACGACCACGTTTTAGCGGGCCACCCAGGAATAGACAGGACAAAGGCAGCAACTATAACACACTTCTGGTGGCCCAAAATGGACGAAGACATAGAAGCGTTCGTAAAAGCATGCACTAGATGCGCTA
>NW_027156070.1:573-1192 GCF_002600585.1 Cystoisospora suis | reverse complement strand
CTTTCTTTCTTCTCTGCTTTTCTTGTCTGTCTATTTATTTGTGCCTATTTGTCTCTTTTCTTTATCGTCTATGTATGTGTATGTGTATGTGTAGGTGGTGGATGGGGTAATGCAATTCTTTGCGGCTGTGTGCTCCACGTATATCATGGCGAATACCTTCTCAGGGGGGTGGCTCGGCTTGACTTCTGTAATTAACGGATTTAATGCTAATGCCAAGTAAGCAAGCCGCCTAGGCACACACAGAGACACAGAGACATCCCCTTCATGAGACATATTGAAATACATCGAGATACACTCGAGAGACACACATCCAAAACGGATAAAGCGATAGAAAACAGTGCATACCTGGGCAGCACTCTTTAGAGCCCTCTTTCTTCTATCTTACCTCCTTGCAGCCCCCCCTAGCTACCTGCGACCTAGCTAGCTCAACCGCTAGACAGCTGTCTAGACACTCGGCATTTGGGGGATCTTCCCTTCTCTTCTTGTCTACCTGGCATATCTGCACGTCCCGTACTTACTCCTCCGTCGACCTTCTTGTCCTGCCGCCATCCCCCTCCCCTTCTCTCCATGTAGCTTGTTCTCTACCACTTCACCTGGAGATGCCCGACAGCTATCACCT
>NW_027156070.1:0-252 GCF_002600585.1 Cystoisospora suis | reverse complement strand
AGAATGCTCTTAGTATTAACATACATTGTCTCACAATTTCTCCATAAGAATCGTCTTCATTCTCTCCGTAGATTTGCTCGGACACCGTGATACAGAGAGATCTCTATACATACTCGCTACCGACACACAACCTATAGAAGACGTATGTATAAAATAGAACGAGAGACCGATGTATATGAAAAGATTCTATCTCTGCATGGGATATGCCTCTCTCTTTAGCCTATCTGTGTATCTTGTATCTATCTATCTATC
>NW_027156069.1:0-251 GCF_002600585.1 Cystoisospora suis | reverse complement strand
AAGTACTAATCGGCCACTACTGCATCCAGAGTCAGAACTTCAAAGCCGTGTCTCCCCCAGCCCCCCCGCGGCCGAAGTTAAGGGACTCATGGTCGATTCGAGGAAAAACCCGAGCAGCCCACCCACCATGATTCATGCAACAGTGAGCCGGAAGCATATGTAGAGTTCAGTGATGAAAAAGCTATGTATACATACTCGGTAGAAGTGGTGGCCGGATCTGTATCCACCCCCAAGACCAACATCTGACACGA
>NW_027156068.1:879-1054 GCF_002600585.1 Cystoisospora suis | reverse complement strand
GTATAACGGGAGCTTCCACCCATTGTCCTTGGGACTCCTTGACCAGTCGAACAAACTCCGGTACCAGTCCTGCTTTCTGTAACAGATCGAAACCCACTAAAATATCATACCCAACACAGGCTATTAGAAAGTTATGAAAGAGTATTTGTTTCCCCAACACCACCTTTAAATCAGG
>NW_027156068.1:0-301 GCF_002600585.1 Cystoisospora suis | reverse complement strand
GAATTCAACTCCTGAATATAATCTAGTAGCTCATTCTGAATCAGGTACGTAACTTCTAGTAGAACTTGATAACTAGCTCTTCTTAGAGCCAGCCCACTGTTCCTCCACTCCTTTTCTCCGCTCAAGTTCTCTTCTTCTTCTTCCCACAATCGTGCATTAACCATTGAGAAAGAAAGTCGTCCGGGCTGGGTGGTTCCCCCGGTAACGACAAAACACCCCAGGCTGTTCCTAAACCTTTTCGAGTTCTGAAGGTAACCGGGCACTTCCCATGGTGCCTCCCGTTCCAAATCCTCTCGGACTC
>NW_027156067.1:43250-43430 GCF_002600585.1 Cystoisospora suis | reverse complement strand
AGGAGCACGTTCCGCACAAACGGAGGGCAGACAGGAAAAAAAGGTGACGGCCGACAGCAGAGGAAATCTTGCAGGGACCCAGGCAGAAAGCACAGGGGATGTGTGATGTCCCCAATAAAAAAGAGCAAACAGTACAAGTAAGGAAGGCAACGCGGCTACCGGACCTGAACACAGTACCGA
>NW_027156067.1:0-43224 GCF_002600585.1 Cystoisospora suis | reverse complement strand
CACCGGTGAATGCAGCACTCCGAGCAGTGCCAGGACGCCCCTAAAGTTGCATAAACTAGTTGAATCCGCCGACGTAAGGTTGGGCCCGACACAGGCGACCGTGTGACTGGGAAAGCGACGGGTGTCTGCTACTGGACTCTTCCCTTCTACAAGGGGATGCATCCAAGCCAGAATTCGAGGCTGACTGTCAACCGCGTACAGCTAGAGAGAAACCTAGCCGCTGCGAGAGACGCTCAACGGAAGCCACAGAAGCGAAAAGGGCAGCTACGGTGTGTGTTTAGTTTGATTCAATTTCGAGCTTTCCTTCGATGCATGCGCAGCTCGGCCTTCTTCCTCGCTGCATGCACACTCAGACGTGGCTCGACACGCTCAGAGAATCTAACGGGCGTCAGCCCCTATCCTAACCTGCTCGCCTGCCATGCTGCCTACAGGAGCACCGCTGTTGTGACTGGGCAGCACGGGGGTACGGCGTACAACCTTCTGTTCGCTGCAGATTCGTTGGCGTCTACGTTTTTATCCGCTTTTGGAAGGCCTAACGCATAGGAATTGTCTCAATGTGAACTTTGCCCGATCATTGCTCGAGGGAGAAGCTAGACCGAGCCTAGGAACCTTGGAACCTCTTAAATGCCAGGAAAGCGCCAAGGGGAGAGTCGAACAAAACACTTGGGTAAGAACAGCGGCTCACGCTCACAGGCCCTTCTCGACAGATATGTTATGCCTCACTCGCGCAAGCGTCCCGCCGAAGAATGTTGGCGAGGGGAAGCCGTCAAGTGACGGATTGAGGACAACGCCACTACATACGGTAGGTTCGGCCTAACGCGAGGATGTTTGTCAAAGCGTTAAAGGGGCTTGACTTAGCTTCAACGTGATACTGGGCTGAAAGGTTCTCGCTGCCCCCGTATCCAGGAGCTTCAGGGCTCGACGCCGAAGTTGTGCCGCTGCTGACTCCTTGCTTAGGTCTGCTCCAGAAATGCGTAACAAGTTCTTCCTCAGGAAGCACGCCGTCCGTGAGGCCCAATGCTGCTATTGAAGGGGACGCAAGGTGAGGGTCGAAAAAATCGGAGTTCAGTAGGGAGTCCAGCGGCTGCACGTCTGATCCTGTTTCCTTTACGTGTTCCGGCTCTTCCCTGTCTCTCACGTGGGTGTTTTCTGTCTCCAGCTCTGCCTGCTCTTCGTTGTTGCCTACTAAAAGAGATTCAAGGGGATGCGGCGCGAAGCTCGGCTCACCGCTGTCTGCTGACAGGGGCACTCCGAAGTTCCGGGGTCGGGGCCCTGAGTGTGTACATGGACGGCGTAATGAGACGCGACTCGGCGTGAAACGAACAGGTTTTCAGTGTCTTTTTCACCAGCACTCGGTCTACACATGGGAGAATGACTCCCGCGTAAAGGCACAGAAACCGATGTGTTTCGACAACGGCCTATCCGGGATGGTTCAAACTTGTCTGGTTGCCCGAATTCCGAGGAATCACAGGTCACCAGTGCCTGCTGACAGGAGCAAATTTCTGCTCCCGAATGAACCACGAAAAAAGTGGTCCGTTACGGTCTGCCACGCGGATAACAACAAACAGTATGTGTACACCTGAAGAGCTTAAAGGCATCTGGCGGTTAGGGAATACGACCTGCTTATACCTTTGCTCGCAACACGTGCACTCTGTGGCGACGCCAAATGGGCGCTACGCCAACCTGTCTCACGCACCGTTCTGGTCAATTTCGATAGCCGTCGACGGATAGGCAGATGGCTCCTCTTCAATGGCCAGGGACGTTATCGAGTGGGAAGACTGGACAGGGTTGACTAGAGCTGAATCTGCCTGGGAGACGGAAACTTCCGCATTACCTGTCAAACAAGAGCAGCGCATGGGTTGCGAACAAGTCTGCTTATGACGGTGACGTTTTTGTCGTATGCCCCGGCGAGTCTGGGCTACAGATCGCTGGACACTCCCGTGCTGAGCGAATCGCCGTACTGAACGGACTATTGGGAAACCAGACATTCCTGGAGCGGAGAACCATGGTCTTTGCCAACCAGTCAAGGCGATTGTACCTACGCTTTGGCGGAAAACTGCTTCCTGCCTCAGAACCCCGTCGTTCGTGTACACTACACCTGCTTCACCGTTTGCGGACTCAGCGTCTACATACTTGTAATGGTCAAACGCTGCTTGTCGCGCCGCAGCTCGCATAGCCCAGCAGTAAAACGGCACATGCAGGAGTGGAACTGTGCATGATGGTAGAGGCCAAGTGGAGTTGGTGTACCGCCGGGGGAATGAGTCCTGTCGTGCGTCGTGCAGTGAATGCTTCGTGTCGTTACATGTACTTGCGACAGAGACCTTTGTGACACATCTTGCAGTTATACTCTAGCTCTGTGAACCACGACTGCTGCAGACTTGCGAGGCGGGAACAGTAGCGCCGCGGTATCGTCGATGAGTCGCATGAATGTGTGCCCCCTTACCGACGAGCCCGTGCATTGCCTGCAGTTCCTGCGCTTCAGCGCTCCCGGGAGACCTTGCAGCTCCGAGTCTGTCGGCCTGGTACAGATCTTGACTCCACCGTGCATGCTGCTGGTTGATCCTCTGCAAAAAGTCCGGTGCGTCTGGCCCGTTTCCTACCGCTGGCTGGCTGTCACTCCCGACAGGGCCTGGTCCGGCCGGTAGTCCTGCTGCTGTCGTTCCGTCGCGACGGTGCTTCCTATTCTGGCTCGTCCTTGCTGTTGGTGCATTGCTACTGGGCTCCTCTCCACCTCTGTTTTTGGCGGCAGGCCTGCCGCTCGTGCGGGTGGTGGCGTTTGCTCTTGCGCGTTCCCTCTGCTCGTGCTGTTTTACTTCCGGGTTCTGTCGCTGCTCGACTGGTGCCACCTCCACCGACCTGCGGGCAAACGGAAGAGTGAGGCAGACTGCCTGGCCCATGTTAGGACAAAGAAGACGCGCGTTAGTCAAGGCGGCGTTTCTCCGCCTGGCTTCACGCCCGCCCCGCCTCGGCGGCCTGGGAAACCAGAGACTGCAACCGACTTTCGTTCGTAGCTACTCCCGTAAGTGAGTCTGGACAGGAAAGCGGCACCCGAGAAGTGGAGCAAGCGAGGCAGGCTCTCGGGTAAATGCTGGCGCTACCCGGACGGGCAGCCCCTGGTGGACATGCCGGGGCCTGACCTGAGATCGAGATCGGGAGGAATGAGGAAACGGTCGATTTTGTAAGAAGCTCCATTGAAGTTTTCGATACGGGGCGGGTCACTGACGACTGTGCTGATCTCATTAACCAAATACACGGACGGCGCGTGGGGTGCCGACTGCGCGCGGAGGCTTCCCGGAGCTCTCTTGCGCGTCACTTTGAGGTTACTGCCTTCCCAAGTGCTGAAAGTCTTGGAGGACTCCAAGGGAATGTCTTCCACATTTATGATCTCCTGAGAATGCGGAAAACGGCAACAACAGTACACGAGTAGCGGTACTGGGCCTTGCTCGAGCCTTACATCGGTAATGATCCCGTGTTTGCCTTCGGTGATGCTTTCGAAAGCAGCACTCGATTGAAATGGAGTCAAGTGTACACTTCTGGCAACAGCTAGTGCCTTTGTGAAAGCCACCGTATCCAGAGAAACCCTGTACCCAGGGGCAAAGCCTCACTTGGGGAACAATGTGGTACTGTAGCAGCCGCCACTTGATCTCCCACGGCAGCTTATGTAGGTCAACGGGGAGAAGCGCTTTGACTGCAGCATTTGTTGGCATGAACATTGTCATGTCCCGAGTTTGTTCCAAGTAAAAAGTGGCGCCGCAGTCTTGCATGAGTTTGTTCAGCTCTGATAATTCCTATGAAAGGCACACAGAGGAAAAAACCAACCAGCAGAATCAAGCACTGCCATGTAGAGAGACCTCACCCGTTCCTTCTTTTCTGGGCTAGTCGAGGAATCCTCCAAGTATGACTGTGGCCGGCGGGGTCGATACACTGAGGCTTTGAATACGAATCAGCTACTGCGGGCTATCTTCAGTTTGCGCGCATCTCCGTCACAGCGAATTGCACGGCCAGAGTGCTGAAGCCGCTAGTCCACGGCTTTCCCCCCGGCTGACTTAGCAGCTGCCACCGTCTGAAAGCCGCAGTGGTAGCTCGTATTACCGGATCCATAGCCGCATGATCCTGCACGCTGGCCAAGTGGAGGATGGACGGATTGCGCGGAGAGCCGCTCGTGGTGGTTCCCGTGATGCCGCTGGCAAAGGTCACGGCAGCCGATTTCTGAGACGCTTCATTCTGGTCTACTGGCAAAGCCGCGGCCTGAGCGCCGGGTGCTGCGGCCAGCGCCGACAGCAAGCATGCCAAGGTGGCAATCCCAGACAGGAGAGAAGCCATGGAGCTACAAGGCGAGACGAAGACGAGAAGACGCTGCCGAGACGACCGACCAAGTCGGCCCAAGTATTCGAGTGTCAAGTGCTGCACCGAAAGAGCTCTCGTTGGCTCCGACGCAGCCGGTGTAGACTGTTTCCCTACAGACCTGCGATGACCTTGACGCACATGTCCGCACACACCAGACTGCCCAAAATGCTCCGCAAGATGCACTGATAATCGGTGACAGAAGAGTGTTCTATCTGAGAAAGCACTGGACAACTTTTTTTTCAACAGCTCGGCAAACGCACCCGGTGCTTTGACACAGTTTGGCGAACTGCGGCTTTCTGTATCGGCAGCGTCGCGTTTTTTCACGGCGGCGGGAGAGATCTGGCGAACGCCCGAACGCGGCTGGTGAGGTCAAGTTCTTACCTGAGAGTGTCCAGCTCATGTAGCTCCTGTAACCTGAGTTGGAGTCGCCAAGAACACGCTACACAATTCTGTTCTGCTACTCCAGTGAGAGAAGCGAATGACTACGGGATGAAAAGAACCTGTTCACGTTGATACATCTGAGCCGCCAGTACCCGACTCCACCTTTCGTGTTCTTTGTCAGTGGAGGAGTACCTGCCAAGGAGCGGCGGCCTGTCAGCGCGTAGACATTCAGATGCTCTGGTAGTTGGCCTCTGGTTTTTGGCCAGTCCTGCTGCTAGTAGCGCAGCCGGCCTGGACGCTCATTCCGCAGTAGGGGTGTTCACGTATTGCTGCGGGGAGGAGCTAGCCCGTTCGAGGCTGCCCTCAGCGGTGCCGCCTGCCCTCTGACCAGTTGAACGCTTAGTTCAAGGAGAACAGACAGCAGAGCGTAAGAACGGTCCTCAAGTGAAAGAACCAGGTACGTGGCTCTACGCAGTGCTTCCATCGCTTCATTTCTTCCCACTCTAGGAGCTCGCTCCGACGAAATGCTGTCTTCTTTAGTTCGCCGTCTGGTGGCAAGCATGCGGCTACGCTTCGCTTGGAGTTCTCGCGTCGGTACTGCCTCCGCTGTGAACAACACTACTGCTATCCTAGCAGTAGCAATGCCTCGTGAGCTTCCCTGCGTTACGAACGCTGGACCAGGAAACCTGGGCACGCGGGCAATATAGAGTTCACATCAGCAGGCTTCTCCCCGCCGACTTCAGTGACCACTAGTGTCCAGCCAGCTCCCTCACTGACCTTGCAAAAGTAAAGCCAGTCGCGAGCCCTGCGTGGCACACAGCTATTTTGTAATAGTGAGGCAGTACAAACGCTTTGTCCAGCACCGGGGGGCAGCGACAATTCCTTGCTCACGGGTGCGAAGGAAGTGACGACAACACACCGTGTTAAATGCCCCTGGGATCGCCTTCCCTGTTAGGCGCCGGCGGTCCTCCACTGCACCCAGGAAGCGCGCCGCCGCTAAAGCTGTTCCTCTGCCCGCAGTCGCCAGTGCAGGCCGGGTTCATTCAGCTACTGACTGAAAAGAAACCCAAAGAGGCGACAGGCTGCAACTAAGCTACGGTTCTTCACTGTCCCGAGGGATTCAAAACACCCGTGAACGGGAGATTTTCGGCCGAGGGAGGCGAGTCCCTGCAAGGCATGCGAAATTCATGAGATGGGGAATTACAAACTTCTTCCACCCACAGCTCGGTTCGCCACTCATGAACACTCTCCTACACCATGACGCAACAACGGGGCAGAGTTATTCCTCTTGTCGTGCCGCTGTCAGCACATCGGGCCCGCGCACACCATAGGAGACACATGGACTGCTGCTACCGGCCTTAACGGTAGCCTTAGCGTTTTGACGACTGCAACCCCAGACGCCAGTCTGACGCGGCAGCACGCGAAAACCTTGTGCACAGTATCAGCGCTGATCTCTTGCCTCACAGACGCACCGCTTCTCCTTGGCGAATACCTACACCCGTTGTCGGTCGGATACCTCCCTGGAACCGGGTCTTCAGCCGCAGTGATGATTGTGGCGTCACAGTTGAAGGAAGGCAGCATGTGCCTGCCTGGCGTCTACGGCTGCTACCGCCAGTCCAGCGGCCTTACAGGTCTATCCGCGGTAATCAGGAGATGGAGGCTCTCGCTACTATGAGTGTCACTTCGCCTTCCGAAATCATGGTGCGGAACACCAGAACGCGCGTCACCACGACAGTGCATGCGCCGAAGCTGTACACCATTACCGCACGACTGCAGAGCAGCATGCCACTGGCAGACGGCAAAAAAGTCAGCAGGCGTCTATTGCCGAGGTCCTCCTGTTTTCTTTCGGGTGATGGGGACAGAAGTAGCTGGCAACCGTCTGCAGGACTTCGGCTACCCCTCTAGCTAAGCATTTTCAGTCGGTCTATTGTTGTTTTTGGCCTTCTCCCTTCACTCTCAACGGTCATTTTCTCGTGCGGACGAGAATCGACGATCTGCTTCGCGAGTGCTGAGGCAAGGTGTGACGCTTTCAGAGCGACAACCCTCCGGTACACATCAGGCGAGCTTCTTTTGGCGTGTCAGGGCATGACAGCGCCGGGAATGGTTGTGTCTTTTAACAGCTGTCTTCGCTGTCTCGAAAGTCTCTTCCTTCGCCCGCCTCTAGTCATATTTTCGCTCCATCCGTGTTGGACCTAGTACTACAGTCCGTCCTGGGTCCAACAGACTTGTAGCCAACCCACTGACTTTTCCGTTCGAGGCGAATAATGGCTCTCAGCATTCGCGAAGCGGACGCAAAGCGTCTGTTATGGTCTTCAAGTGAGGGCGTATTCGAGGAGCCTACGGCGCCGCAGACACCTCAAGCTAAACAAAATGGGGTGTCCACGGAAAGTGATTTTCCCTCGCCCGCTCTTCTCCGCGGCGTGTGTGCCCCAGTGGACACCCAAACAGACTTGAAGGAACTGCCGCGAAAGTACCCGTGGCTGCTCACCTCTCGGCTAACGGTAAAGCCAGACGTGTTGCTGAAGCGCCGGGGGAAGAGCGGTTTAGTCAAGCTAGATTTGACGTGGCTCCAAGCCCAGGCGGAGCTAGAGAAGCTCATGGGGAAAGAGGTCACTTCCCAGGGGCTCACGGGAACTCTGGATCACTTCATTGTGGAACCGTTTTTTCCTCACGACGAGGACACAAATGAATATTACGTAGCTATTCGCACACTTCGAGAAGGAGACGAAGTACTATTCTCCGTCCGGGGAGGCGTCAACGTTGGAAACGTGGACGAACACGCACGCCGCTTGCTCATCCCAGTGAATAGCTCTCTCCTTCAGCTCTCCGATAACGGACACGCGGGGGCTTCGGTTGAGACCCCTTCTGCTTCGCGACGAGGGGACGGATGTGAAGAGTCCGTGTACAGCAAGGATGAGCTCCTTAAACGGCTGTCTGGCTTGTTCTGTGACGTGGCGGATCCGTCGGCGAAGGCATTGCTTCCGGAGTTTGTTGCAGAGCTCTACCAGCGGTTTTGTTCCTGCCACTTTGCCTTTCTGGAAATCAATCCGTTCTGCTTCGACGCGGATCACCAAACGTTCGTGGTATTAGACTGCGCGGCCAAGCTTGATCACACTGCAGAGTTTGTCTGCGACAAGGTGTGGGGACATATCGGCTTTCCCAGTCCTTTTGGGCGGCGGTTTACAGAAGAAGAGAGATACATCAGGTGAGAGAGTGGATCCGGCTTATTTTGATAGCATATCGGACAGGGAAGGCTCGCGCAGTGGCGAAATGAGCTCCCTTCAGGCGTGCTGTGACCCAAGCAGTGGCACCATTCCGCTTTTGAAACTACCCCGAGGTGCGACAGGAGTCCGTGTGTGGAGGAGCATGTACCGCATTTGTTCGGTGTCGGTGAAGGAACAGTTCGAGTTTGTGTCCATCCACTCCGGTTCTTCCTACCCAAGGTCGCGGACGGACTGCAAACAAGGTCACCCACATCACTTTTCTGTCTCTAACGTCTACACTTCGTGCATATTTTGACTGGGCAACGTTGGACACAGGTTTCTTTTCTGTCAGACTAGCAGAACGTAGAAGCTTTTTGTAAGTGTGGAGTTTCTTCTGTATGGATGGTTATTTAAATGTGCGGTGCTTCGCGGATCACTGTTTTGGTTCGCGGAGTGGAAACAAAAGCGCTTGGTCCATGAATTCTCGATAAGCAGCGTGTGCTGTTGCACGCCACAGTGGGGTGTCGCCTGGCAGGCAGAAGTCCGACAGCAGCCGGGGCAGAGTGCTTCAGCAATTGCTGGCCGTGTGGATGTCATTTGAGATGCAGAGGAAGGCGCGAGAGACCCAATGTCTCCGAGAAACACGTGCCATGTTCATGATAGTCCGTTGCTGGTTTGAGCGGCGGGTCTAGTGCAGGTATATTGCCATCGAGATAGGCGGGGCCGGTAGGAGCGCTTCATGCAGTCACCGTCTGGCGCATGTCCCTCATATTTTCTCTACGCCCTTCTCCGTACTTGAGTGAGTGAGCCTCGTTGGATGTCCTGTCGCGCTTTCTCCAAGGGCGGGTCTCCTCGGTCTCCGATACCTTTGTCTCGTGTGTGTTCACACTGGTACGCTACTGTGTGTCGGTTGTACACCACAGGGACTTGGATTCGAAGACGGGCGCGAGTGTGAAGCTGACGGTTTTGAACCGCAAAGGTCGCATTTGGCTCCTGATTGCCGGAGGTGGTGCCTCCGTCGTGTATGCAGATACCGTGTGCGATCTAGGTATGGGACACGAACTGTGCAACTATGGGGAATACTCTGGCGCGCCTTCGGAGGTCACGACTTACGAGTATACGAAAACTATCTTACGGCTGATGACAGCCCCTGACACGTATAGAGAGGAGGGGAAGATTCTGCTTATTGGAGGCGGAATCGCGAATTTCACGAACGTCGCAGATACTTTCAGAGGCATTATCCGGGCCTTACGAGATTTCCGTGAGCAGCTGAGAGAATTTAAAGTGCGTATCTATGTTCGTCGGGGTGGCCCGAATTATCAGGAGGGCCTGAAACGAATGCGGGAGATGGGAGAGGAGCTCAACATTCCAGTCAAGGTGTTCGGTCCGGAGACATACATGACATCCATTATTCCGTTTGCGCTACGTGACGACTCTGGCTGCGACGGGAAAGATGACGCTGACTCAGACCTATCTCGTACTCTGTCAACCGGGGCAAACACGACGGCGTCTGGCCCAGGAGACTCGATCAGCGACTTTGCCAAGCATCACGGGTGGGACATCGGAATGCCTTCCTCGGATAGCCTTGGGTGGCGGGGAGGGGGGCTTGGTGCATCTGATGCAGGAAAGGGGATTGCTCCTCAGCAGCCTGCACCGGAGAATCTGCGGTCTCCAGCCTCACAGATAGGCCGTCTGAACACGTGGCAGGAGACTACTATGGAAGAGGTTGAGAAAAATCCACACTTCGAGCGTTACATTCAAGCCTTCTTGGCAAACCAGCAACAGAAGGCAGGGGCTTCCTCCCCTTCCTGTATAACGCCTCCGGTGTGTGACAACGCTCCGAAAGACATCCACCACCCTTTCCTGTTTTCAAAAGAGACACGATGCTTTGTGTGGGGTCTCCAATCCCGTGCTGTACAAGAAATGTTAGACTTTGATCATGCGTGTGGACGTAAGAAACCGTCGGTGGCCGCGATCATCTACGAGTTCTCCGTTTCTCATTCCCGACCCTTCTATTTCGGGACTGAACAGGTGCTTCTGCCTGTCTGCGAAACTCTCAAAGAGGCTGTGGATCAGTTTGGAGATGTCTCTGTCCTCGTGAACTTTGCATCCATGCGTTCAGCAGCCACAGTGACGCGTCTGGCTCTGAAGGAGGCACCCCAACTCCGGACGATTGTTGTCATTGCGGAGGGGGTGCCCGAACGCATTACGCGGGAGCTCGGAGCAGAGACGCGCGAGAAAGGCGTTTGTCTGATAGGACCAGCTACGGTGGGCGGTATTAAGAGCGGAGCCTTTAGAATTGGCAACACAGGCGGGACGCTGGAAAATGTAATGAATGCTCGCCTCTACAGACCAGGGAGTGTTGGATGCGTGACGAAGTCGGGGGGAATGTTGAACGAGCTTAACAATATCTTGTCCATTGTTAGTGACGGGACGTACGAGGCTATCGCCATAGGAGGAGACCGTTTCCCGGGCACTTCCATGTTAGATCACTTGCTGCGATTTGAGAAGAACCCTGATATCAAATTACTTGTTCTTCTCGGCGAAGTTGGCGGGGGTCTGGAGTATGAAGTTATCGAGGCTATCAACGATCGACGAATCACCAAGCCGCTTGTCGCGTGGTGTGTGGGGACCTGTGCATCTCTTTTCTCCACTGAAGTCTCTTTTGGCCATGCGGGAGCGTGGGCAGGAAGCCACCGAGAACACGCTGCTGCGAAGAATGCAGCACTCAAAGCGGCAGGGGCTTTTGTGCCGTCGTCTTTCCAGGAACTTGGGAAGTCCATACGACAGGTGTATCTGGAGCTGGTAAAGCAAGGCGTGGTTGTGCCAAAAAAGGAGGAGCAGGTCCCGCGTATACCGATGGATTACGCATGGGCAAAGAAACTCGGGTTAGTACGAAAACCAAAGGGATTTGTATCGACGATCTCTGATGATCGTGGCGAGGAGCTAGTATATGCCGGCTGGCCAATCTCGAAAGTGCTGGGAGATGAGATCGGCGTTGGTGGTGTGATTTCACTTCTCTGGTTCAAGAGACCGTTGCCCAATTACTGCTACCGCTATCTGGAGCGCGTTCTCATGCTAACAGCTGATCATGGACCTGCGGTCTGTGGGGCGCACAACGTCATTGTGACTGCCCGGGCTGGAAAAGACTTGATTAGCAGCTTAATATCTGGACTCTGCACCATTGGTGACCGGTTCGGTGGTGCGTGCGACCAGGCTGCACAGCAGTTCCTTGGTGCCTACACCACGGGCATGACTCCCTTTGATTTTGTCAGCGACATGAAGAAAAAGAACAAGTTGATTATGGGCATTGGCCACCGCATCAAGTCCGTTCATAACCCTGATATGCGCGTCCAGTTGCTGAAGACATTCTGCAAACGCAACTTCCCTCAGACCCCTTTAATCAGCTTTGCGGAAGAGGTTGAGAAGGTGACAACAAAAAAGAAGGACACTCTCATTCTTAACGTCGACGGTCTCATCGGAGTTAGCATGTGCGATATGCTTTTCCACTGTGGTCACTTCACGGAGAACGAGGCTAAGGACTATATTCTGAACGGCTGTATCAATGGCTTGTTCGTCCTTGGCCGTTCCATTGGATTTATCGGTCATTTTCTAGACCAGAGGCGATTGAAGCAGGGCCTTTATCGGCATGACGTCGACGACATTGCGTACGTCCTTCCCGACTGGAGCAGTGCTCGGCATGAAAGTAGCTGAAGAGCGGGGACATGGCGCGTTCCCGTCCAGTCGTGTTGTTGGGTGTAAGTACGTCATCTTGCAAAGGCAGACGGTCAGGGCGGCAAGCCAAGGTGCTCTTGGTCAAAGAACCTTTCCTTGCGACCGGCGTGGATCAGTTTAGATGTCTTGGTACGTTAGGGGGAGGGCCTTTCTTATTTACGGGGCGGCGGGGGAAGCTTTCTGTGACAGAGAAATGCAGTCGCTTGGCTGTTGAGTGGCGCGCAGTGTGTCGCGGGGATGCAGTTGCACCGTAGCGGCGTTCCCGCTGTTTTTGTCAAGCAGGAAGGCTTATACGCGCGACTGAAGGACACTGCTGTCACGGACAGCACATGGCGTCGTTTCATGGGGAGAGAACTGAGTGATAACGTGGCGCTAGGCGAGATGTCTTGGTAGACGGCCAAAACGCAAGTGCATTTCGTCTGTAAGAGGGAAAAGCGTGGCAGTCGGTGGGATATCCTGTCTTGTTTTTGGTTTGAGGCTGCCTGTAAAGAAAAGCATGAGCTCGTTTGCAGGGCTTTTTTTCGCCACATTGCGAGGCGTCAGTGCGCCAGTGTTCACTCTGAATCAATGCTTCGGATGGGTGGCTCGTAAAAGTCTGAGGGGAGCAACACGGTCTGCGCAGGTCCAGTCTGTGCATTCAACCCCGACTTTCCAGCTGAGTGAGCCCAATCAGATGAGCGTTCAACCGGGGCCGCGCGAGGCTGCATACTGTGACCATTGTCGGTTTCCGGCGGGGTTCATGTCCGACGATTTAAGTTCTTACAGTATCCCTTCTGCTTTGAGCAGGCCGAAGATGTTTCCCTCAACTTGTACGGTCGTTTTTCTGAGCTGACTACTTGAACGTGGATGTTCCTTTGCTTGGGCTGGTGTGCGTTAGCGGGCTAGTTCTAAGAGAATGTGACTGTTACGATATGCGCTTGCCAGAAGGCTGGCTTGCGGTCGTCAGTCGTTCTCAGCGGGGCAGGGGCGATTCTTGCTAGGGAAGAGAAATCTTCTGTGGGTAGACACTGTGAAACAGGTATGCGAGAGGCGCGGGAGAAAATAAGTCTGCAAACTGTGTGCCATTTGCCGGGCGGGTGCCGAGTTTCACTCTTCGAGGTACGCCTTCGTTCGCCAGCGCTCTCCGAGACACAGTGATACTACGCGGTCTCCGGAACGCATTTTGAAGTGTATTTGAACTAGGGTCGTGGAAATTGTCCAGGAGGAGCTCTTTCTCGTGTCGACTCAGTCCGTGCTGTACTGTGAAGCAGATTTTAGATAGTTTCACCTCCGTATTTACGGCGAGGCTCCTGTTGGTCGTCAGAAGCCGCTGTCCCGCGGGGACGTTAGGTGTCGTCCCCGTTGATTTAGAGAAGGAGCTCTTATTTGGCGCGTTCAAATGCCTGGGTGTCTGAGGAGCCCGACCTTACCTGAAACGTTGTGGATGGTAACTACGGTACCTCCCACTGTACATGTGGTTTTGTTCACTAGCGGGGTATCCTGGGTAAGACATCGTGGCTAGTTTGACTCGTGTATGTGTGAAGAAGGGCGGGAGGATGTTGTTTCCCCCCTTCTGGTGTTTCTCTTCAGCTCCGCCCAAGGCTCCTGGCATTGCAAGTCTTAGTGAACTGAATACTGTCGTACATGTATACAGACAATAACGGGCAGCGCGTACAAGCAGAAAACTGTGTTAGGTAAGATGGCTTCATTTCTTCATTGTAAGACCTAGGCGAGCTGTCTTTTGCTCAGACGGGAGCCAGACTCCGGCTCCCAAGTGGGCGTATCCAACAACCAGTCCAGCCGCCGGAAGAACCCCTCCTGCACGGGGCTGGTCAGTATCCCGGATCGCCCGTGCCCGTTCGCGCAAAAGTGTATCGGGGTAGTAAGTGCAATGATTTGTTACCTTCTTTAAGATCTTAATGACAGCCGCTCCCAGAATTTCTTTGCATGTTCATTGTCTTCAGTCGCCGCGAGCGCAATGAGCGTTCGGACATTGCTCGACTTTTGCGTCCACTCGTGCCCCAGTATGGTCTATTTCGGCTTCTTCGTCTCGCGAGGGGCAGCTTTACGTGCGTGTTTTGTTGATAGCGTTCATCTGGTTGGCAGGTATGCACCGGGCATCCCTGTAGCTGCTGCTTCAGCCTACACAGTGGACCAGGGGGCAATCAGAGAGTAGCCAAGGGCGCCTGACCTTCACGTCAGCACCTTGTCTGTAAGTGGCTGCCCCAAGGCGCTAGAAACAGAAGCCATAGCCCGGTACGCCGGTGTGGCGGTAGTACTGCCCAAGGAAGGGCGATCAGCTGTATATGAGCGCGCTGCTTAGTGGAGACTGCCAAACAGTGGAACAGAACTTCGTACATCGCAGCAATTTTCTACAGCATAACTGGCTGCGAATCCTAGCCTGCGGCAGGCGACCTTGAAAAATACAAGGGGGCGTTCAGATGGACGTTTGTAAAAAACACAGAAACAGGTGGTCAGATGCCGCCACGCGAACCATACACCAGTAGCATGGTCTCAAAAACACAGGCAGGTGCGGGCCTGGTCCGAAGATGCTACTACGACCAATGCGCAGTCTGAGCGTGACGGCCATCTCCAAAACCCTTGACCAGATGGGAGCGGAGCGGACAAAACATATTCCCTTGAGTTCTTGCTTCCATGGGCTCCTTGTTCAGACAATGTCGCAAGGACGAACGTTCGAAGCAAGCGTCTGACCTTCGGCCTACTCAGCAGTCCGTAGGCAAGTCGGAAGAGATCGGATGGGGGAAACAGCGCAGAAAGGCGGGACGCACGCACACACTACTACTACTACCGTAGCGCTCGTCCCCGTGACAACGGGAGCTCAACGAAAGGTGACTTGGTTGGTGGCCTTACGAGTGGCCCAGCGAGCCCCGCTGGTAAGCAATTCGAGCTAGGCAAGACTGTTGCACGCATCCGCGTTGATACACTGGGCTCGTCTTTGTTGTGCACTGAAGCGTGTGAAAAAGATTGCTCTTTCAGATGATCCGTGGAAGAGTATCCGCGTGCACGACCCGACTTGTGCTGAGTTCCGAAACATGTGGAAGCACAACTAAGTGGCTGGGTATATACAAGGCAATGCCGCCACCAAGTTGGGCGTTCCGGAGAAGTTCCCCACTTGGTCGCCAGCTCCCGGGGATTCACCCAGGGACAACTATTCTATGGCTAGGCTGCTAAGCTCCGAACAAAAGCATACCAGTCCGTGCCTTCTCCGAGCTGACCGTTTGAACCCGTGAAGTTCAGCGGCTTCTTAAGCGACTGCCTGAGGGGGACTAGACGATTAGATATTTTGTACTTTGAGCGAAACCGTATGAACTCTGTTGAACGGTGCAACGGCCGGCTGTGTGCAATTCATTGTTGTGGATGGGAGCCGCCCTGCTCAAATGAAGGACACCAACATCGGCAGAGGTTCTGTAAAACTGCAAGCCAGCAACCCACGAAGCATTCCAGACTTCGGGGCAGGGCCTTACCCTGCCGCAAAGCGCACGGCATCAGCAGCGGAGTGCGTGAGATCCTACCCCGAGCGTTGTGCTTGGCACTGGTGCCGGAGAACTCTCTGCTGAGCGAGTGGTGGCCTGCAGCGCTGGAGACACGTAGCAGAACGATTTTCTTCGTAATACCAAGTCCGACCTGGTGCGCACACAGTAATGGTGGATTTGTGATAGAAGCTTGGTCGTGCCACACGACTCAAGCACTTGTCTCCCGCAGCACCTCAACAACTACTGCGTCTGTGTAGTTGTCATGGATCAGTTCAAAATTGTTCCCATCTTCCGCCACAAACGCGTACAGTGACAGTCCATCCATGACAAGGTCTTCTGTGCCTGGAGGAGTTTGCTCGCTTGGAGAGATCTGTGAGACCCCAGGATTGCTGACGGGGTCTGCATTTAGTCTGACCTTTCCAGGATTCCCAGAACTTGCAGACCCGTCATTGACGCGCACGCGCTCCTGCTCCCGCTCTTGTCCTCTACCCTGCAGAAGCTGCTGGTAGCGCATTCCCAGCTTTCTATTCAGGTAAACCATCAGTGCAGCTTCACTCCGAAATACGCGGGGAACCGCCAGCTTGGAGTCGAGATTCACCCAACAGTAGCCCCTTGTGGAAAGGACCTGTGGTGGTCCCGTGAGGCCCAGCTGATCTCCCTGCTTGTCGTTTCGGCAGTCCGTGCCGCTGCGACAAGAGATACAATCTCTGTCACGCGTAGTAGCAGCTGGGGCTGCATCGCTGTCACTGCCCGTCCCTGTGTAGGGCAGCTTAACCACCAGCTTCGATCTGTAGGGCGAGAGAACCGTATACCCATACTGTCCCACATCTGACGTGTACTCGCATTCCAGTTTCTTGATCGCATAGAAATGCCGACTCACAGTCCGTGGAAGAACGCGTCTCCAGCCAGTTCTTGGCACCGCAACGTTAACAACAAAACCCTCTAAGCGAGGGTTTCTCAACTGCTCAAGCGTTACAGCTCCAGGAAAGTCCTGTCCAATGCTGTCGAGAACAGTCGATGAGCAATGCATAGTTGACACTGTCTCAGTGTCTTTGTGGCTCACTTCATCCTCAGACTCCCACTTTGGCAACTCAACCTGGTTAGCAAAACGAAGATGTAGTTGGTGCTGTCCAAGGATTAGCTCAAGAAGAGACAAGTCGTAGTTTCCTAGCCACAGCGGTGCACTGTAACTTGTTCCGAACACGGAGGACAGTATGCCCCAATGAGAGCGGCTCCGTTGGATGATGCTTCCGCGCGCAGCACACGGGAGGTCTGAAGGAAGGCGGCCTTGTTCCAGTGGGAAGCGCGGGCCCGACAGGGAAGCCACAGCTGAAGACGACGACCCTGTCTGGGGAGGCGAAGAAAAAGAGGGGAACGCTGCCGAAGGGCAACTCTCAACACTGTCCCCTTCGCTTGTGAAGAAATACCCCGCATCCAAGAGGCTAGCCAGTTGTTCGAAATCACTCGCTGAATACACGGGGGCCTGCAGCAAATTGTTGATTGTGTGCCGGCCACAATGTAGGAACGCCTGTCTCTCATGATAGAGTTGCACGACACACCGAGGGTAAAGCTGGGGGTCCGAAGGTGGAGTCATCCTGCATCCTGAGGCGCTGAGGCACTGTGATCCTAGCTGCTTGACCAAGCAAGGGATGGCGGCCATCAGTCAGGAGCTCAGAGGACATCATTTTCCGCCGTGATGCAAAACCAGATACTTGAACGCGGTTGCCCTCCGGCCCCGTACCTCTCACTTGCCGTGGGCTTACCCTTTCCTGTATCCGGAGTTTTGCCGTGCCAGAATGCTAGTAGAGTCTCTTTTGCTCAAAAAGGTGCTATGCAGAATGATAAGACGGCTCGCCTACCTCGGTGTTTTGTCTATCGTGCAGCTGGTCGACTACCGGACAACATCAGCGGCCATTTTTTGCTTCCTAGGACATTTGCATGCACCGGTGCTTCGCTCGACAGGTGCATGCACAGCTGGCGTCGGGCGACCGCTTGTGCGACACGCCGTGGCGGGTGGCGCAGTCGGGTGCCCCCAGAGTGGCTGTCCGAGAGGCCCATGAACCTTGTGGCTGCGACCACAGCGGGCCTCCACTCCCAAGCAGGTCGTTGCATGGGCTGCTTTGCCGAGCGGCGACAGGCCCGGTTCCTAGGGCTCCGAACCAGGCCATGTCGGACTCAATCTTTTGCCGGGACAGAGAGCTAGTTTCAGCAATTAATTTTTCAGAGTGATGACACCTGTTCATCGGGCTAGCATTTGTAAGAGGCTTTCTCGCATTTTGCTATCATGCGCTCTGTTCTTTGGCGATGCATTGTATTTTGCAGCTCTTCCGTGTACTGATACCAGCAACAGAAAATTCACTGCATGAAACGACGGGTCCTTTACGCCGCCAAGGAAGGTCAAATTGACGACTTCCGTGTAGAACCGTTCACTAAGGCAGCAGGCCGAAGGCTCGGTCATCCAGTTTTGCCTGCGACTTTGACGCCACAAGTTTTCCGTGAGCATTCGAGTTCCATTTCTCTTAACTGGCGAAGGAGCGCTTTCGGGACTCTGACTGTTTTTCCATGGCGCTTCCTGTATCCCCCTTACGAACCTTAGCGCTCTCGTAGACGGGTGCCCCCCGGTTCCGGTGCGCTGCAATTGTGGAGCCCGTGCTCATGTGGCCTGTTCTGGCGCCGCTTTCCTCTAGCCCCAGCGTATCAGAGTCGTAGAGATTACAGCTGGCTCTTGTGTCAGTTTCGCGCGCCCTCGCGAACTATGGTCATCCTTTGGGGGCGCAGTTCGCCGCACATTGCGTCGTAGCCGCGTGTTCCTTGGTCAGATTACAAAATGCGTACTCTGGGACGAAGAGCGTTATGCCTGTGGGCAGTGGCTGTAGCAGTGAGAGGTCACTCAGATCTCCTGGTAGAGGAGACAGGCCAGCCCCTGGATCAGCCGCACGGCTTCGCGTCTCCGAAGCTCAGTCCCTTGTTGGCTCTCGGCTTCGCGCCAGGCGTACATGCGCTGAGCGAAGGTGGGGAGAAGCAAGACACCAAAGACGACGAAGACGAATTTGCCGATGTCGAGGTTGAGGAGGATCCTTTCGCTTCAGGGACTGCCGATTTGGCGGAAGTTTTGAAAGAAACGGAACAGCCTAAGAGTGCCGGGAGTGAGGAAAGCTCGGAGCCGGCGACTCCTGTGAGACAGGGGACAGTAAATGACAAAGTAGACAGCGGCCGGGAGGAGGAAGATTTCCATAGCGTGCCTGTAGAAACCGAAGGAGGTGCTCCCGTTGTCGAGACAAAGGCAGGTGAGCAGTTGGAGAAATTGAAACGGAAGGCAAAAGAGTTCCAGTTGAAAACGACACAGCTCGACAGACTAACTCTGCCAGCAAAGGACACGCTCACGGACAAGGAACTGAAGAAAGCTGTTGAAAAGGAAAAACGTCGGCAGAAACGACGAAAGAAACTGGCGCTGGACCGTTTGAAGCAAACACAGTCAGGGAAGTACGACGCAAAAGTGGAACTCGCCGAACAGGAAGCATCGAGGAAGAAGGTCAACAAGACTCTTCGAGCGATCCTTGCATTTTTCGAAAATCGCTTCTAGGGGTTCAAGGAGCCAAGGGTTCACCAGCTGTTCGCTTGTTTACAAAGAGTGGTCCTGCCAACTTTGCTTGCCGCATTCCGAGCTTGTGTGGCAACACGGCAAACCACTTACCTTTCTTCCTGTGCGTGTGTCAGCGTCGTAATTCACGAGGGCGGTTGTAACCTGTGTACCCGGCGAGCCAAGGCGTTACAGAGTGAACATGAGGTCTTGAACTGCTTCCACTGCCCGGCGCTGCTCGGCTCCGCAAACAGTAGGTGGGCAGTTCTTCTCTCGGTCAGCGCCAGCAAATGTGGCCGGAAAGGATTCTGTGGTCTAGTGGCGCTAGAGCAAAGTCTGACCTTTCATGCACGTGAAGGAAAGTAGCTCGTTGATTCGCAGGGTACTCCGGCAGTATCTGGTCACCGGTGCTGGTGGTCTGAGGCGCACTTAACGCCACTATCTCTTTGTGCCTGCCAGAGGAATGTCGCTGCCCCGAGAGAAGGGACTGGCACCAGGCCCGTACAAAGCCACAATAGCCGAGGCATGTGTAGTAGCGGAGATCGAGGAACAACACGTTTTCTGCTGTGCACCCAAACTGAGCGGGCGGCATCTGTCATGACAAATGCGATCCCAGCAGACTTAAGTGGGGTGGTTTCTCGCGTAATGGCTGCTTTCTGAATTTGGAAGACAGTCCGCGTTGTCTCCCCACCCACTACGACTGGTCATAAAAAGTCGCTCAGTTCGAAAAGCGAGCCATCTGACTGTTTCACTGTCGCGTCAGTGGGTTGTGTACTGCTCCCGTCGCAGTGGTTGCAAAAACCGCTGCATCCGTCAAGTCTCAAGTGCGTAGGACTGAAGTCGTCACTCGCACGCGTAGCAGTGAGCTGAGTCTTCACTCACATGCGTAGGAGCACTCACCTGCATAAGAGTGAAGTCTTTACTCAGATGAGTAGGCGTCAAGTCGTTAGGCAGATGGTGGGGAGCAAAGAGTTCACTCATGCGTAGGCGTGAAGGCGTCACTCATGCGTAGGCGTGAAGGCGTCACTCATGCGTAGGCGTGAAGGCCTCACTCATGCGTAGAAGTCAAGTCTTCACTCACATGCGTGACGAGAGAAGAATTCCCTCGCATGCGTGACGAGAGAAGAATTCCCTCGCATGCGTGACGAGAGAAGAATTCACTCGCATGCGTGACGAGAGAAGTCTCCACGGACATGCGTACGGGTGGAGTCTTCACGCAGACGCGTGAGAGTGAAGTCGTGGTGATTATGGCCAGCAACGCAGAAAGCACTCCCTCTCTCAGTTACGCAGATTCTCTTTTCCATGCGGTTCACACGGTAGGGTTTTTCTTAGAGAAACTGGAGAGTAATGATCGCTCATACGATTTCACTGTAGGGGAAGCGGCGGCCCGGTGGTTCTGAGTACGTCGAATGCTTCTGGCTGAATTTTCTCTGAGGTCACCGTTCTTTCCTACTCGTGCTCAGGTGGTTGCCGCAACTCTGTAGCACTGCCCTTTTTCTCGTTGTCCACGAGGTTGCTTCTCTGACGTGAACCTCTCGCATACATATACGAATCAATTCTTCCATCCATTTCGATTTGGTACCATCATAACTCTATCTTCCCCCGGTCTGCGATATCTCTCTCTTTCCATGAAGCGGTCGCTCAAGCTCTTAAAGACGGTCCCCTCCCAGTCCGCGGGGGGCTCCCGCGAAAGGACCGTCACCAGAGTATTACACACAAACACACCGACAAAGCAGAGAAAGCAACCACCAGGGTCCGGTTCCGCTGGACACGTAAACCAAAAGATTCAGAAAGTACACGAGTCCTCTGTAGCGCCTTCTTCCAAAGAAATTATTGCTTCCGAACCGAGAATCCCTCAGGAGTCGACCGCAGCTGCCGGGCCGGGATCCGTGCATCTGGCAGGGAAAGGCCTGGGCCTGACAAACAAGACTCGTGGTGCGGCTAATGGAGCGGATCAGGGAAAGGTACGGCAAGCAGAATGAGTGTCGGGAGAGAGGTCCCCCCGTGCGACAGGATTACCTTCCCTAGCGGACACATCGGTGACTAAGGGTCTTGATCTGAGCAGGTTATACGTCGTTTTGATGCCTTCGTTCTCATCTGGTGAACCGACGCCTCTGCTGGGTGTCCCGCAGTCTTTCGGTGGGAAAGATGTGTAGGAAGCCTTCGTCGTAAACAGGCTCCAGCCTCAATCTCTCACTTGATATTTTGCGAGCCTTCTGTTTCTGGCCTTACCTCGGAACGACGTTTCTCAGCTTATACTTTATACTAGGGCTAGTGGAGCTTTTTCTATGCCTTCCGTTCTAACATGCAATCCCCCCCTTCCGGGACACGGTGTGAGATATGTCTACTGTCAATCTTGGGCTGTTGTGCGGGCCATACCGGTGTGACTAGTCTACGACCTGGATGCAAATAGAGGGAACGTAGGGGGGACTGTGTCCGCGTTGAAGTAGAAGAAAAGGCCTTCTTCTGCTCCGCTACCTGCTGCGACAATCAAACGGTGATCCTCTCTCAGTTGACATGTGCCTCTGCTGTCCATTCCAACCAGGCTGACGCGCCACGCTTCATTCTCTTCGTCGGCAGCCTGCCTCTGGATACTACGCCTGAGCAGCTAAAAGCCTTTTTCAAGAATAAGCTCCGTAAGATGTAGTCGACGGCCAAGCATTACAAGAGGCGAAGAGGAGTGGACATGGAAAGTTACTGTACACTTTTAGCTCGAATCGTACCGTCGGCGATGGAAACCACCCGCAGAATGATGGTTTCGTGCAGCAAACTATACCCGGACTAGTGGCTGATTGCATGCCGGTAGAACGAGTATGCAGGGTGGCTGACTCCATTCCGCTGTGGTGGGCTATAGACAGTCGTCTTCGTTTATTTTCATGGCCACGTGCTTGTGTCTACCTTTCTCTGGAACGTACTCCGGTAACTGCGGCCAGGCACACTTTTTTCTTTCAGTATTTATTTGCTTTTGTCTTCCCGGGCACGAGTCCTCTTTCTTGGTTAGCTGCCCATGTAAGCACATCTCTATACGGGTACTCAGCCAGTTTACTCGCTGACCTTCTGTCTGCCCATCAGTTTATCCACGTAGCTTTAAACCTGCAGTGACTGCCCTCACGTTTCCCCTCTCTCCGGCTTGCTGTTTTATGTCCAGGTGTCCGTGTCTCGGCCGTCTGATGTGTTCAGAACCGCGGATAATAGGAGTACGGATGCTTACTCATAAGAAAACGGACAAGCCGAAAGGCTGCGCTTTTGTTGAATTCGACTGCAGGGAGGCTTTGAAGGTAAGCAAACTGCTGACCGTACGTCGCATGCGATCCAGCCCTAGACTTTCTTACCCATTCACCTCCTGTCCGTGTTATCAGTGGTCTCGTGGACAATTTCTTTACGGTCACACTATATGTCGACGGCTTCCTTTTTCACTTTCACACTCTGCTCAGTCTCTCCTTTGGTCTACGGTACGCGAAGCAGGTGTAGTTAGTTAACTGCCTGCTCGTTGTACGGTCTGTGTGTGAAGCTGCGATGTCTTTGTCGGTTGGACAGTTCAACAGTCAATGCAGGATGTCTTTAGTGCCCAGCATTGTGCTTCTCGTTGGCCTGAGACAGGCTGGTGCGCGGTTTGCACGGTCGGTAGATGTTCCTTCCACTTTCTGGATGCCTGTGCTGACGTATTCGCCTATGCCGCTGCACAAGAAGACGAACTTCGTTCTGTATTCGTGAGACGTGGTCTTGGCGAAGACAGCTTGAAGGGCACGTAGGCTTTTGTGCGTCGCGTGTATCCGATGGGTCCTCGCTGATGTGTTTTGAGTCCCAGTAATGAAAAACGGTCTCCCCAGTCAGGGTTCTCAGCCGGCTGGGGAACACGAAGAGAAGCAAGTTATCGTACTGTCGTGGGTTCTTCTCAGATAGCTCTGAACTACCACCATCGAGAACTCAACGGCCGGAAGGTCAATATCGAACTGAGTGCCGGAGGGTAGGTCGGACACGGACGTCAAGTGCAGAATCTCTGGCTCTCTTTGCTGGAAAATTGTGCTGTGTGTAAGAGTTTTGGACGGCGCTATAAGTCACGCAGGCAGAGTGTGATTTGTAAGGGACAGGTGGACTCCTGGTTTTCTGGGGTCCTTCGGGCTGCACAGCTATAGTGTTGTTGGGTGCGCGTTCATATGAGTGCCGGCGGCTTAGCTGAAGGGTCGGTCGCTGTGGTCGCATTTGTCATCGACCGTGGCAACGGTTCACCCATTGAGGTGTACGGGAGTGCGCTGTACGCGCCCCTGCTGGGCGTGAGTTTATACGTCTCCGTGCGGAGCAGCGACACGCTGTGTGTCGAGTGCGCGCGCAGCCGGTCACCGTTGAGGAACGCATGATACACATTCAATGTGCCTAACGGTTTTTGAACCTAACGGAGGCGCGTTGTCAGAGCTCAGCAGGTAGTCAGATGCGGCCCTGAGGGGGTCCGCCACACTGGTTTGAAACCCGGAGATGCGGAAGACTATGTTCTCTCCTTTTAGTTCTCCGGAGATGGCTTTAAAAAGACTAGTCTGGCATCGCATACAGTCTGGGCGCCAAAGCTTGTCTCAGGACGAAAGGCACGTGCTGCAGAAAGACTTGTGTTTTTTGGTCAGTGTTAGAAGCAGTCGTCAGTGAGCTCCCACACGGATCTGGCGTGTGCTAGATGCGTGTAGTGTTGAAGACGCGTGTGGGCTTGCGTGTGTTTGATGCAGGGGTGGGAACTCGAAAAAGCGACGTGAAAAGATAGAGAGGAAAAACGCCAAGTTGAAACAGCAGAGGGTAAGTTACGCCCTTGTAATGAAGGGTGAACCTTACTACCTTCCTTCCGGTGTGGTATCAAAGAAGCCTCCGGCTTCTGTAAGCTAGTGTCCTTCTGGAAGCTGCTCTCTGACTGGTATGCATGAAGCTCAGATTGCGCGTATACACTTGGATGACGTGACGTACTTTGGGGTCACATTCGTGTGTCAACTAGACGGTTCTTTCTTCCTGGCCCCAAGGCAAGCGTTCTTCGAATGCAAAGAAGCAGTTCATCAGGGAGTGTTATTTATTGATTGATCTTTTTAGCGCAAGACCTTTAAGGCAACGTCGAAGCCGCGTTCCGAACCAGGTGGTCAGAAGTCCAGCATCGCCGCTGCCGGGAAGCCGAAAAGAGGTAACAAGGACAGATGAACACGGTGGCATGTGTTTTTGGAGAGACGGTACCACCCAAAGGCGAGGCGAAATTGATATGAGGGCTAAGTCGATGTTTCAAAGGACCACGGGTTGCGGTGTCCGCTATATGCTGATGTATACTTCCCGAGGGATCAGAGATACTCGGGCGCTCGACACCCAGGGACCTTGCGCCTTTCCCCCTTGCACCACCATCATCTGCTTTGAGTTTTCGTTCTGTTATTGGCAAAGCGATGTTCTGGAGCATTCGGTCACTTCATTTGCTGCAGCACGCACACGTTCTCTCCCGATCCTTGGACTCCGTTGTGGCCGAATGCCATCACAGACACATGCATCATGCTGTGCTTTCTCAGCGCACTTCGTGTGTCAGACCCAGCTGGTGCTTCGGCTGGCGCTAGCGTGAGAAACGAGTACAGCCAACTGGATCGACAGCGTACCTTCTGTTACGAGACTGCTCAAGTGAATCGAAAAGCCGTGCCCGGTCGGTGTCGGGTTGTGCGTCCTTTGATGTTCGCAACTGACCACGTGAAACGGGTTTCACTCATCCGTCGTCCGAAGAATACTCTTCATTATCTCCGGCGTGTCGATGCACGGCTCGCGAAGACGCCTGCTTCTTAAGCCGGAGGCACGTTTACATCGATTATGAGGGCATTGCTCACTGGCGTGGTGTTCCCGGCGCGGGCGGCCCGGATGCCAAAAGGACGAGCACTGATGCAAGCACTGTGCTGAGTGTTCCGCAGACGTCACCTCTCACGCTGACTCTGGAACGAAGAGGAAGTTCGTGGCAGAGCAGATGCCTGCCTCTGGTGTGTCGCTACAACAAAGAGGCAGTAACCGTGTTGGAGAAGCTGCCCGCAGTTGTTGCGTGGCTTCATCGCAGAATGGGGGAAGCTAGCAGGGCAACGGAATGGAACGACGGTGTGAAAACCCTCCGTCCCAGGGGCGTGATCAACAGCAAGATAAACCCGAGGTAATGCTAAGGGAACTCTGATGAACCGCAGTACAGAATGGTACGCCGTTGGGGTCGTCCGAACTGCTGCAGATCAGATACGGCCGGCCCAATTGCGGACCTTCGAACAGATAAAGAAAAGTGGATAGGCCAACTCGCGAAATTCTAGTGGACGTTCCGACAAGAACTGTGCTTTGAACAGAGGGTTTCTGGTAGCCCGACTCCCTTCACACGAAGTTTTGATGTCAAGAAAAAACTTGCTGGGTATGGTTCATCCCCTCGGCCTCTGATGGCAATTGGCCGACTGTGGAAAAAGAACAGATGGGAGACTCAATGGAAGAGCAACGCTAAAAGGGTATCTCCCGCTTGTTCTACTGTGCCCAGGCATGGAACGCTGAGTTACCAAGTCGCTTCTCCCCTCCGTCACTGCCAAAACATGTACACATACACCACCTGCTGCTATACGTCTCTCCGAATAACCTCTCTCTTCTTTACAAATCCAGAATGCCCCCACTGAACAGTGCCGAACTCAGAAGGGGTGGTCCGTCTTCCGCGGCACTTCAAAACTTCAAAGACAAGCAATGAATGACAATGATCCTTTTCGGTCTTTTCAAAGAATGTTAGAGCAGTCGACTCCACTTCCGACTCTCTTACATGTCTGTCAAACCTGTTCTATCAAGGAGACTAGCTGGCCCTCAGGTATGCGGCTATGCTATCGTAGAAAACGAAAGGCGGACGCCCGCCAGCAAGATGCTACTTACACTCACGCTCGCGTGCACGATCCCTGAAGCTTGAAGGCGCCCTCGACGTGTGTGTCGTGAGTGCCGACTTTGCCGGCTCGGAAAAAAGAGCAGGCTTTCGGGCACCGACCTTCTGCTAGAGCCGCGCAAGTTCTTGCCTGTCATAGTTCACACCAGCAGCAACAACAGAACGAAAACAAGCTATGAACGTTCTTTCCTCGCCCACGAAGCGTTGTACCTATACTGGTGAACATGGCCGTAAATTCTTGGAGTAGAGAGAGAGTGGAGGTGGCCGCCGTGACCGTGTGCAGGGTGAGAAATGCGCCTTTTTTCTACGATGTTCGGAACTGTGCAACAGAGGAAGCAACGAAGACAAGTATGGCGTTCGGCATACTAAAGGCCGCTGCGAGAACCCTTGGAGAACTGCTACTGATCTTTTTAGTGTATTAGGCCAAACATCCATTCACCGTACAAAACACGGCTTACTCCGACTGCCCAAGTAAAGGGTGCTGTGTCGAGTCTCTCCCGTGATCTCGCCTCGGTGCCCTTCTGTCACCTAGCTCCTGCTCTCGGAACTCGTTACTCGGCCTCCGACGCTCCAATGTGCCTGGGAACCGCGACTCCTCTCTTGAAGCTCCACCCGCACAAGTCATTTCTTCGGCTCTGTCGCTCTTTTTTAACCACTTGGACAAGCTTGGAAATTTCCTCACTCCACCTCCTGCCTCAACTGTCACATCCTCTTCCCTTGGTGTTCCCCTAGTGTAGAACAACACACTAGCGCTAGCGTGTGAAGCCTCGGTGCTTATGTGCCGTGGTGGAGCACGATTTGCCGCTGCGTCACTACTAACAGCAGTGCTACGGCCAAAATGGCCTGTGATCCAAGAGAACCCATAGCGGCCGGACGCGTTAGTACGATGCGAGCTCTCCAGTCCTCGGTCTATCTCTGTTGGACCGCTGGCCATGTATATGCGCCATGCTCTCCCTCCCGCACGTGCAGCCTTCCGCACGCTACGCCACATTCTTCCCCCGAAGCCTAGAATTGCGATTCCAACAACAAGGAGAACCAGACCCAAAGTCCAGCCCAGTACATTTGCTGGAGGCTCATTGAACAGTATGACCCCTCCAACACCTGTAGTAACCGTTAAAGTCGCGTTCATCAGGGGGACACTCTCTGAAGCTGGGTAGTGTCTCAGCGTTTGAGAGAGAAAGAGGAGTTCCAGAAGCGCAGCAGTCACCAGTAAGAGAAAAAGAAGAGGCAGCTGTGGATGATAAAATAGAAAAACAGGATTTATGAGGCAGGACAGCAAATCCAGCACATTGCTAATGGGCAGCAATGACGACGAAGGCGAGACTACTGTCGAAGAAAGAAAACCGCCCGATGAGGAGAGGCAAACCGTCGCAAGAGAAAAAAGAAAAGCCTGTATTAGCTTTATGGATATGCCTGTACACACAAGAAAAATCCAAGAATGGACACAGTAATCTAACCCCCCCAACGGGACTGACACTTCCAGCACATTTGACAGACAGACTCCGAGTCAAAAGATTGCAGTCCAAGTGTCCCTGTTGTTAACACGTTCCCTCTACCTCCTGCACCACCAAAGTGAAAATACCTAGAGGCTGTTCGTGGCAACCTCGGGCAACAAAAACGACGTTTCCTTGTCTGGGGCCGCGGCACGAAGACGAGAACACGTCGACGAGAACCAGTTGCACAGAAAAGAATCGATGACCCTGCTAAAGGAAGGAGCAGTTGCCTAGCTGAGTTTCTCCTTCTGCCCCTAGGACGAGCCAGTACCCCTTACACGTTGTGAAGCTTCAGTTTCTTCCTGGACACGTTCCCCTGTCGGGGTTCGTGATAGCCAGCCCAACAATCTACCGGTCGCTTAGTACACCAACAAGCTTCTGCCTCTCGGTTTTGCGTCGCGCCGTGCATTCACTCCCAGCAGTTTACTTACTTGCCACAGCTCCAAGCACTCCTGCTGTCGCTGGGAGAAGTATGTGATGCCACACATGCAGCGTAGCCCGGAAACACGTGGCTGTACTTCTGACTCCCGACCGGGACTCCTCTGCCTCATCGTCACTATCGACAAGAGCTGCAAACTGGCCTGTTTCGTCCACGTCCAGCGGCGGCACTGGTGAGATCTTTTGGTCGTCTAAGGTGCGTCCTCCTACTCCACGTTCCTGTTGCTCCTCCTCTGTTGTAGATATGATCGGCCTACGGAGTTCCTGTGCCGGGCTCACCGCACTGCTGTTGCCCGCGGCAGTAAGTAGGCTCCCCGACGGTGCAGTATGCACTACAGAGCCTGCAGACGCAGCTGTAGTGCCGCTGTCCCCTCTCTGGTTTTTCTGAGGATGGTATGTTAGAAGTAAGCAAAGACCAGCGAGGACGATAGAAAGGCAAACAACCTCAAAAACCAAGGCGGAAGGGACGACCAGTTGGCGTGCCAAGGTTGACGAGTCCGGCAAAGGAGGCTCCGGAGATGCGCAAGCTGTCAGCGTAATCAGACCCGCAAGCACGAGTATGCCGCCTACAACAAGAAACGCAGCGGAGTCATCAAGACACAAAAGAGAAGCTGTCTCCTCATTGAAGTGAGTGATTTACATTTTGAAACACAGACGTCCGAAGGCGAGCCGAGGCCACACGACAAGTCGTCTTCTTGGAGTAATGGTCTAGCTCGTGTCTGGAAGACTGTAAATATGGATATGCACGGAAGAACCTAGGCTCCGCGTGTCGTCGCGCTACTGGCATACTCCTGCTGACTGAGTCCGACCAAGCCCTCTTCGGCGGAGACGTGTCTGGCAGTCAAGAGATAAGAAAGCGGAGCAGAGCTGCAGCAGAGAGCGAGACAATACCGCATGAAGACAGAAGAGTATCATAAAGAGCCCCGCACACGGACTGATAGGAGCATACCAGCAAGATTAACTCTGTCAACGACCTCGCCAAGCATAAACCAAGCCAGGATGACAACGAAGAAGATTTGAAGAGCCGCGAAACCGGTGACGTTGGCAGGGAGAAGAGACAAGGCTACAACTGAGAGGAGAGGAGAAGCAATGCAACTGCAGAAAACACCGAAGGTCCACAAAGGTTCCCATCCACAGACACACGGCGCCGCGACTTGTACAAGAGCCGCTGAGGAACGAAGGAGAAGACTGTCGTCTGTTCGTGAAGAATAATCTTCGCCGCCCGCTCTTTCGCGATCTCGAGGCTCTCCCGATTCCGCTTCCGGATGATCTGTGAGACGTAGAAGCAAGTGCTCACACGTGTCGTTATCAACGGGAGCGCGGTCAGAAGTCAGCGGAGGACAAGGAAGAAACGACGCTGCAGCGGCAAGCTCAGAGTCCCGGGAGCCGCTCGCCGTCCCACCCGTTGAAAAGGGGAAGCGTGTTACAGTGGAATTTGGAGCACCAGGCAGGCGGGTTGGCGAACCAGGCCTTTGCACGAGGGGCGGAGTCTCCACATTCGAAGGTGGTGAGGAAGAAACAGTGGAAGACGAAAACGCCTGCGTCCGGACAAAAGAGTACCGAATGCACACATCTCCTAGGGCAGACAAAAGAGTTCCTACCAGACTCAAGACAATTCCAATGATGAAAGGAACTGCTGCCGGGACTGCGGCACTTATAGGTGATCCTTGCGGAGAAGGGGAAGCATTCACACTGAGAGGGGCGTGTACATCGGAACTCAAAGGCGGAAGCTTGTTGAAGAAAGAGGACTGAAGCCCAGCAATGGAAGGCTGCGGCGAAGACGAAGAACTCTGTGAGTTCACAAGCGGTGCCTGAGGCCCTCCGGCTAAGAGGGAGGAAGCAGCCGAAACACGTGACAAGAGAGCTTCCGGGAGAGCCGTGTTCATGGAGGCACCCGAAGGCCGAGTAGGAGCTGAAGCAGAGAAGTCCGGAGCGGACGCCGGAGACAAGTACGGCTCAGACGAAAAAGCTTTCATGAGGAATCGACGAGAGGGGAAAGAGGAAGAAGTCTCTGAAGGAAACAAGACCGCACGAGGGGTCCTTTCTCTAGGCACCGTGGGTATCCCTTCTTCACTTCCTCCATCCCTCGCGTTGCGTTCCCTTTTGAGAGAGAGGGCGTCATACGGATTCCACTCCAAGAAAGGTTCCGCAGTGGTATTTTTCTTGAAGTCTGTGGGTGTTTCACTGGTCGACCCCAGCTGCGACAAAGAATCCTCACGGTCTGACAAACCTGGTCCACCACGGAAACCCGCTGCTTCCGGTGGGCTTCCCCACCCTTGTGACTCCAGTCCAACGTGTACTGCGTGTGATCCAGATTGATGACGAATGCCCGCTTCTCCGATGAAAGCACGGCCCCCGACGTCGTCCCTATCTGTCCACGGGAGAAACCAATATCCTGTCTGGGCTGCTGCCTTACCCCACCGAGGGTCCCGTGGCATCATGCCACCGGGCAGAGCTGCCGCGTGTGATTGCCTAGTCTCTTCCGCCTCCTGTTCCTGCTTCAGACGTTCCGGCGCGCCTTCGCGCAAAACGAAACGCCCAGTCGTGAGTTTGACCGGACTATTCGCGTTCCTCCCTGGACGGTCTTCCGTGTCCACGCCAGCTTGTCCCCTTTCAGTTTCTTGCCTTTCCGATACAAGTGGGACACTTGTTATGTCACCCCGGCCGTCTGTAAACATACGACTATCTGCAGGGAGCATCCCCCGTGCCAGGTTGCTCGGTTCTTCGAGCCCACGACAGACAGGAAGGCTGAAAAATGCCATCAACGCGATCACCACACGAAAATCCACCCGAGACGGAGCCTGGGGGGACGAAGACGGACAAGCAGAAAGAAGACGACGGGGCGTGCGAGGAGGAGAGTAAGTCGTGGGAACTCGGTATCCACGACAGGAGCGGAGTGGAGAAGGCTTGTTTGTCGGGGAGCCGCGCCCCGAAATAGTGTGTCCCATAGTGACAGTCAGAAGGCTCTCCTGTTTCCGGAGGCTGGGAGCACTCACGAAGCCGACAAAGAAAACGCTACGGAAAAAAAAGGAGAGGAGGAGCCTCGGCGCCGGTCTCGGCTGAGGACCTCCGAACCGATGATACCGTGGCGGGCACAGCGCGGACCTGTAGGTGGTGACAGGTTAGATGCGATGCACGGAACCCGGCCCGTCATTCCTCCACCGGAGAGACAAATCCGCAAAAATATCTGGTAAGAAAACGAGGGTCTTCAGCCCTCAAGTCTGCTTGCTCATCCTGAAATACATCAGGACGCTAGGAAAAGGATGTCGGGGTGCGAGAGGCGGCAACAGTAGGCTTGTCTGTCCCGATGCAAGGTACACCCAAAACCTAGGAGCTATGTGTCCAAAAGCTGCTTGGCCGTGCGCGCACAATCTCGTACCTCACGAGAAACTGACTCAAACAGCCCACCGCCGACCCAGCTTGGCACTCGTCCCCGTGTCTAGCCAAGGCTTGTCCGGACGGCGGCTAAAAGGGGGAATCGTAAAACTCACTCACAAACGAAGTCGTACGAAACACCGCACAAAGCTGCGCAGACAAAGAAAACACATTCCCACGCAACCAGACGAGAAAATCCTGACTTCCACACCGAGTTCCATCGGGCTCCTCGAAGCGAGCGAATCGATAGATGCAGCCTCGGCTTCGAAGAAACTCGCTCCCTTTCAGGCCGGGGCTACTATCGAACCGGATGAGACGGAAAAGGCTACCGCGACCGCCGGAGGCAGTTAACCGTGATCTGGGTCTAATCCAAGCTCAGCATGTATATCTTCTCTTCAGACCATGCAACCCATCTCTGAAGTTCAATGCGCTTCTAGCAGGCTGTCGCAAAGCTGGCTTACTCCATTGTGTCACCCCGGCGGGAAAGCGCAAGGCAGCCCGAGTGATGACAGCTGGGTGTACGTTTGAGTGTAGGAGCATGTATTGTCGAGGGGGAGACTATCTTCGAGCGACAAATTGGGAGACGTGTGAGAAACGACAGCACTAACAATGTTACTCGGGGAAATAGCTGTTCAAAAGACACCTTGTCGCACGCTTTGCTGAAGTAGTCCGGACGACGAAGCCGTCCACACTTAGCCAGCCCGCATAACCCGACTCCAGAAACTCGCAAGGAAATGGTCTTGTTTATCTGGGAGGAGCGGCCCAGTGCGAAAGGTTTGTCTGGAGCCTCTCCTGTGTCTGAGCAAAACTGTGTTGGCTGACTCTGCGGTCGTCTGCTTCTTCTGAATATCATGCGCAGACCCATCGAGTATCCCGTTGCATTCGACGTGGGTTTTTTTTTCTCGAACTCTCCCCCCAGCACACACCTGAACCGAAACCCGGCACTCGTATGTGGGGTTCATGGCTTCCCAGGTGCAGTAGTGTTCTATTCAAAGGAACGCAAGGTCGAAGTATCGAGTGTGCACTGCGTTGCGTGGGAGTCATTGTTGTTTGCCCGTTCAAACTCGAGTAGTTCACCGCCTGTACGGGTCGTTGCGTGTGCCGGCTCCTGGTGACCGATGCCATAGAGAGTTTACACATCGGGTGTTCCTCTTCACGGTGGATGCACACCACTTTTGTGGGGTCAAGCTTAGTTGCAGCCGTCGCATTGGATGTGGCTTTCGTCCGTTGCGCCAACTCCGCGGCCGCCGGCAGGTTCTCGGTTGTTAGTGGGTGGTTTGCTTACAACAGACAACGGCCAAAACATCGCTCTGCTTTTCACAGAGTGTGTGCTACATCAAGTAGCTCGAGTGTTCGGTATTCTCGGGTCCTCCCGCGAGCGGCAGGCCATGCTGCTGTGTAAGTTGCATCATGCTCTTGGTTCGACCTCCGCCCCACTGCACGTGCTTGTTTGGTGTTCTTCATTGTTGTCTGGGAGCCCGATTCTAGGCAACGCTTGCGTACTATAGCTGGGGTGGCTTGCCGTGAACGTTCTGCCTTGCTACTCAACCCCCGGAACAAGTTGCAGTTTCTCATTCTTGACACATTTTCGTTGCCTTGTGTAAGCATCGTAGAGTTCTGGAATGACACAGGAATACGCTGCCAGATGCTGTCTTCAAACGTGCGTTAGCGCGCAGCTCCTTCTATACGTGAAAGCAAGCCTTGGATTCGGCGGGGAGCAGTTTGTATGAAACTGAAAGGGCCACGTATTGATTTCATCTGTGTGCGGTCACAGAGAAGAGTCCGTGCATCGTAGGGGTGGAGCGTAGCACGTACTGGCGTTGCTGCGGCGGCATTTCATCACGTGGTGAAGCGCCTTCCCTCGACCGCCTGAATTCTTCGGTTTTTCCTGGTCAGAAGCAGTTTTGCTGTCTGGGTCCCGCATGTGATCAAGAAAGAGGCACTAAACCACTTCTTTGTCAGGGAGCGAAGGCTGCTCACGACGCAGTCGACAATTTACCGCCTCCTTTCTTCTCTAACGATGCAGTTTCCTTCGTTTCCTTCCATGAGGCGGCACCATAACAACCCGGGAAGTATTTCCTCTCTCAGCATGCAACAGTCGTGGCGACATGTCACGACTCAGAGTCGGACCTTCAATTCTTTGGTTCCGAGGGCACTGGCAGGACCAGCGCGCGTCCCCAGAGTGACCCTCCGCGGTCTAGTGTTTTCGGGAGTTCTGCTCGCGGCATGCACTTACCGGGCTGCCCTGGCAGACACACCTGAGACGAGGCGGGAAGAGGCCCGGGACGATGGACCTACTGGCGCGTATTCTCAACAGAAGACTTCGAGACAGAAGGAAGCAGACAACCGAAAGCTCTCAGCAAAAGGTTCGAACCCCACCGCCGGACATTCAACAAGCTTGTAGATGCCCGCTAGCAGAGAGCGAGGAGAGAGTCTCAGTGTGTCCCAGTGTACGTTTTCTTGCAGGCTTCCGTCGGCGGAAGACACGACACTCAGGACTTCATGTAGTCTCTCCAATGCGAGTGTATGAGGCCGGTCGCCGACTGGAGCCTCAGAGTTTGGGGAGACTTCCATTGACAGCTACTGAAGGCAACACCAGAAGGCCACTGTATTGCGCTTGTCTGCTGGGGGTCCTGTGTTCAGTTACGTGTCTACACGATTTCTGTGTTTTGGTCTCCCTCTCGGTGGAGGTCGGACCGGTCGACGGACAAAACACGGCCAGGTGTCCATCCCATCCACCTGGGAGCGTACTCTCTGTTATACCATGGAATGACGGCTAGAAGGCAAGTCGGCGCGGGCTCGTCATTCCTGTTTGACTCCGCAGTTCGAGTTCCGGTGGTCTGCCGCTTCTTTCAATCGTATGTGGGTTGTGAAAGTTCTTCTGCGATCTCGACAGCCATGGGGACACAGTATATGTCCTATTCGTCCTGTCGCTGTGGTTGCCAAGGGCCTGCCAAGTCGGCTGAAACCCTGTGGCCGACGGGAGGACAAGATTTTGTTCTGAAGTAGCATTCTGCTTTTCCACGTGAAAGGAAGTGGTTTTTCTCTCTGCCCTAGAAGGCTCTTAAATCCATGTCGGCGGGCCAGCCTAACTCTTCGCGTGTTCGCCGGGGTTTTTTGGTGCTTCAAGCCGTACGGCTGTTTGCTTGATGATGAGTCAGCGTACCGGAGATCAGCCGCACGAAAAACGAAGACGGGTCAGTCCTTATTCATCCCTTGCTTGCTTCATGCAGGCCTTTGTTTACCTACAATGGGGTTCGATGTTGACATTCCGCGAGACCGTACGGCGGATGTTTTCCTTGCCTGCCACGAGCACGAGCGAAACAGTAAGTGACCGTTACCGTGGTGGCACCACTGTGACAGCAACAGGTTTGGCGACAGTCTGGCTACTTTTTCGTAGTATGGGAGAATCCCATGCTCATATGTATCCGGAGAGGCATTTCATTAAATGGTTGATGGTGCATTTGTATAGCAGACGTGTGTCGCGTTCGGTCATGTGTCCAGCTGGTGTACCGACACGGCAGTCGAGGTATCACTGAACCTGCAGAGGAGGAGTTCACACATTCTGTGCTAGCCGTGCAAGAGACAGGCAGGATGCTGGAGAGACGGAATTAGATCCGATAGAGGAGTAGAGCACGTGTGAAAACGAGCGCTACTCTGGTCTTGCCGGCGATGGACCAAGACAGGGTATCTGTCGTGCTTGGTGCCAAGGTGAATATATGAGTGCGAACTTGCGTGTTTGGGGTCGCGGGCTGTGATTGCGACTGTGCAGCCTGCTGTTCACGGAAGGACACGGAACAAGTCTTGAAGCGGCTTGTACATTATTTTGGCTCCGAAATGCTCAAAGACCCTCCCTCCTTTCCTCCCCGTGATTGTGAGGTAAGGTTCTGCACTTGTTAGGGCTAGGGTTACCCGGTGATCTCGTGTAATTGTGACCTCGTATGCGAGTTGCTATACTTATGAGTCTCCAGTGTACGTGTAACAGCGAGACCGTCGCACCAAGGGTGCACTTGTTTTTGCTCCGGTTTCACAGCCTGCCCCGTTTGCGTCCGAAAAAGGTCTCAAGAACATGTCGAGACCCTTAGAGGGGAGTTGCAAGCTCAGTATCTGTCTACCTACACACAGGCTAAAGAGCCGCGCTGTGTTCTGTCTTGACGATATCCGCGGTTACGGGGGACCGGGCGACACTGTAGTCTTTTAGAGATGAATAAAGGGGAACTGCGATGAAAAGCGCTTTCCCAGCCTGGCTTTGGCTGAACTACCTGGAAGTCCACTCTGTTATGTTAGGTGTGCGAAGGAGTGTGAAAACTTACTGAATGCTAGCTGTTCCGGGGCGTTGAAGTAGCACTGTCGTGAGAAATACTGATCGCACATTTCTTTGGTCGCATTCCTGGAATGTTGTGCACCCCCCCACTCTCGCTTTATCTTTCGAGTGGGTGACAAAGTTAGATTCTCATGTAAGTAAGCGTGCATGGTACTTGCGCCTGCAGTCCTTCACTTCAGCAGCTCTCTGTTCGAGGTGCGACGCCCGCGTGGGCCTGGGCAAAATGACAAGGGCGAACGGGCCTCTCCTCTGCAGCTCTTTCTGCGACTCATGGTGGGTTTTGCTGTACTGCCTTTTACCCATTTTCTAGTGGGGTGCATCAGGTTTGAGAGTATGGGGGAGATTTTTGCTTATCCAGACACTCGTAAACTGAACCAGACATCTGTGGACGAGTCAGTCACTCAGAGAATGAATTCGTACCGTGACCGTACTCCCGTCATCTCCCCACAGTCAGCTCTGGCTTTCAAGAGACGTCTTCGCAGCCAAAGTCTTCGATTCTGTCAAGATCTTAGGCAGGCACAAGAGCGATCGGGATGTGCAGCCGACTGCGCAGGCCCACACGAGGCAGAGAGCGATACGTAGTGGCACATCGTCAGAGAGATCCACTTTGCCTACAAGATTTCTCCGCTGGCCCGAGTACGTTTTAGCTGTCGAAAACGCGAGTGGCCCAAGAGGCTTTACGGACTCTGCTTCTCCAACTGGTAGGTTGCATGGGGCTTTCCCGGAAAACTCTTTTCGTCCAGATGGTAGGCTCTCGAGTACGTGTGCAAGTGCACAGGGATGGGCAGTTCGCTTTGGGAGAGTAAGGCCTCAGTTGGACATCGAAAAGCTCATTGGTACTCCTTGGACCAACGCACTTGCAGGAGAATATTTGCATTTCGGTCTATCTGCTTTATGAAAGAATAGAGGACATATAGTAGCCTCGTGCTTGCTGCGCATGATTGGCGAAAATACTATTTAAAATTATCAATGGAGAATAACTAGGCGCTAGTAAAGAAAAAATGCTATCACTTTGAAGGTGGGCCTACGCTGTTGGATGCTTTTGTCCCAGGTATCGTGCCTGTCGGGACAACTACTTCGCCCCAGCTCCCTCGGGCAGTCCCCATTCCCTGACGTTCTGCACGGCCGATTCCATCGTCTGTTCTCCCCTCCGCGACGGTGCGTGGACCTTTTCTGGATTGGTGCAGAACGGCCTGTGTTCTCCCTTCGTTCGTCGGAACTTGAAGGCTAGGTTTTTGTAGTTGGCTCCTAGGCGTCTCCGTATTGTTTGTTCAACGCCCTGTTGAAGCTTGCGTACAGGCCCAAGCTCTTTGTTTCTGTCTTCTCGACCCAGCTGCCAGGTAGACAGGAGTGACAAGCTTTGGCCACCGTGCAGGTGGAACAAACAAAGCACTTCATAAGCGCATCTCCGTCCGAGGAATGCCCTTGATAGATTGCCGGACAAAGAAGGACAATGCAAGAAGCTCGAGATGGGGATCTAATGCCGATCCTGTTGTTCCTACTTTCCAGTAGGTGTGAAACAGTGGGTGAAAGGACCTTGTGATAATAGAGCGCTCGACACCCTCTGTGCTGTTGTTGTTCCCCTTTAGTCACAACTGACGGGGCAGCCTTCTGCCGGCGCTTCGGCTTTGAGGTTGCGTTCTCGCCAGATACGGGAGAGAGCAGGCGAACAGGGAGAGCCTCGGGGGATAACCCTGGCACCAGTTCAGAACGTGAGGGTGACAGCGCAAGTCACCGGTGGCAGCGAGAGCACGGGAGCGATGACGACGAGGAGGACGACGACATGCCATGTTACAACGGTACATCAGAAAGCTGTTTCGGTTTTTTTTGTTTCTCCTTGTTGGGACCGCTAGCCACCATGTTGCCGTCGGTTTATGTCGATTTCTAATTGAAGATACCTCCGTGGCTTTCAGTGTGCGTTACCTTGCTGCTCACAACCAGGGCTGTTTCGTTGCATTGGTGTGTCTTGGGATGTACCGAAAAGTGAGGAACTCAAGCGAAGAGCTAGGCTGATGTTCGGATAGCGGGAACTTGTTTCGTGTCGGGGCGGTTTCTAGCGGTTCTGAGAGGCGTCCAGTCGTGGCCGGGCAGCACGTGCTAACCATGCCTCGGGCCCCCGAGAAAGCAGACGCCCCCAGAAGTCACACGGAAGTCCAGGGAGTTGCTTGCGTCTGAACAGCTCTCGGCCGCATTGCAGTCATGGTCGGATAAGGAGCCTGTTACGCAGTTGAGTTGCCGAGGGGCTGTCTACCAGCACACTGCTGGATGCGAGACCAGTGACAAGCTTCTCTTGACGCTACTGCGGGGGCGGCAGTGCACGAGTATTGCTTTCTTATAGTGTGGGAGTTGTGCAAGTGCGATTTCCGTTTTGTAGGCACTCCTGCGGCCAGTTTCTTCTCTGCAGCTCCTGCTGTAAGACCGGAAGAGAATTGGCACTCACGAGCCGTCCCGCTAACCTGGAGACTGCAGCTCCTCCTCCTTTGGAATCAGGTCAAGCGATACTTGCAATCGCTGATCCCTCGCCCAGAAATCTGGCTTCTGCTTTTCTTCGGTTTTTACTTCCTGTCCAAGATCTGCTCCTCGTTGAAACTGCTGGTTGGAGAGGCAACGTTCGGTGTCCACGCGCCTCCTGGAGTCATGGGGAGCTACAGCTGTGGAGGCTCTTGTGAGGGTGAAGAAGAAACAGAGGGTAGCAACAGTGCGCGGCTTACCGGATACGTCTCCGGCACTCATGACTCCCCTTACCCGGCACCCGTGTCGTGGGCGGGAAGGGAAACAATGTCTACCAGCCAGCACGCAGTGCTAGCAGCAGCGGAGAAGCGACAGCGACTTAATGCGAACAGGTGTAGCGTACAACAACGATGTGGGCTGGCATCTTCGCGGGGCGGGAGAGAACCAGACAGCGAAGATGAAACTGAATCCGTTTGTGCTGAAGATGCCAAGGAAATGATGCTTGTTCGATGACCGATGATATCACCGTTGTGGCAATCGCTTGTGACTCTTCTCAAGCTCGTGATTTGACAAGGTGTGCGCCTTATCCGGGCACCTTTTTGATAGCCCTTTTCGAGCCGTGTGCTCTAAAGAGATTACGAAGGAGAAGGAGTTAACAGCCTCTCATGATGAAATGACCATTCTTCTTTCCTGGCTTCCATTTTAACGGGTATGATGAGACCAAGATGGCCGCTGTTGAGTCGGCCTCATATTACACTCTGTAGCGAATGACAGAGGTGTGGGGTTGGTGAACGGATTTTTCGGCGTCAAAGTGGGAGGGAAGCTGCACCTCCTACAGCTTTCCTTGGTCGTCTCAAGTCCGGTAAAAGTCAATGCGGCATGCTATCACACCTGCTTTGTAGGTCCAAGTTAGGGTCGACACACTGCCTGCACAAGATAAGCAAGCCCGCTTTGTGTCCTCTTTGATCCATCTTTGAGATGAGATTTTCTCGGTGCAGCCGGGCCGAATGGCCAGTCTTGCGGAATGTGCAAGCACTGTAGAAGAGTTGCCGTATCAGCGGTGGCGGGTGAACAATTTAGCTTTTCTCCGTCGCATCACATCGGTGGCACAGGATTGACCTTAGTTTTGGTGACGCGTGCGGTGTCCATGCTGAGCGCGAACACTCTTGCCGACATCTTGTCCTGCAGAATCAGCACCTTTGCCTACCTGAGTCCACGCCGGTGTCGGCGTGCTCGGCGAATCGGGGTGTATCTGGCTTCGGGGTGACAAAGAAAAAACGAAAATCCTTTGCGAGCGTCCGTCAAGGACTGAGCAGTATGGCTTTATACAGGAGCCGAAGAGGCCTGTGTAAATCCGACTCAGCGGCAGGTTCTCGGACACGAGGACTGGAAGTCGATTGAAACCATCAACATTTAGGCGAGTTTCACACTCCGAGTGTGAAACTCGGAGTCTCGCAGATATACTGGTGCCTGCGAAAGGGGAAGGCATCCATCGGAGCTCAGTCACGTGTTCTCTATACCGTTGATGTATCCTCCGGCACTCCGTGGTCTCACGTCGGCAGGAAACCGAAATAGTCACAGATATGGACTCCTCCTCACTCTGACGCAGTCGACTCCTGGGTGACCGGATGGTATGAGGAAAGTTAATGGTTAATAGTAGCCTTCCTGGGAAGGATTCACTCAGAAAACTGGGAGCGTAGTTGTTTCTAACGAAGTGACCACAACGCCCACGATCTTCCGGGCACTTCCAAACCGCTGTAGGGCCTCCGCCCTCACTATGCTCGAACCAATAACAGCCGTATGCAGGAAGAACCTCTTTGGCCGGTCTCGTCCTGGTCAGGTGGGCCTTTTTGCCTGGCTCCTCGTTGTAGATCGAGGGGTACGTATAGGTACGGGAGTAGTCTGCAGGTCTCGGCTCGCGAGCCAGCAATCACTTTAAGGCCCACCCGGCCCCATGTTGCGCGGTGGTGGCATGTCTTGTGGTGGCGGGAGACCAGATTTGCGTTTCTGGCACTGCAGTATCTGATAGGATCTTTCGCTGAATCTGGAGGTGGAGCGTGCAAAGGTCTGTTCTCCTATAGTCGTCTAGCTTCGTTTTCTCCGAAAGTCGTGTCTAGCTTCGCTAAGATACCAGAGAGCTTTTTTTCCCGGTATCGATGTCGCTCGACTCCGCGGAGTGGTGTCTTCCAAGGTGTCCAGGAGAAGCAGTGCCGTACACTTGGCTAGCTTCCCCCTGACCAGGGGCTGCTCTGCAGTCACCCGCCAAAGCGGCTCGATGCTCAGACTTCCTTGGAGGCCGCTTCTCTTTAGCCGCATCCAGAAAGTCAATATTCGCCACCGGGAAAAAACCCCGTGTTCATTCCTTAGGTTTTTCTGTTGCCGGGCAGGGCATTGGACGACCAATCTGAGTACGGGAGGGTCCGTCACCGGCTCGTCAGTGCCTGAGTTCTCTCCGCAGCTGTTCTTTATTGTCACTTTTTCACGTACGCCACTCCCAGTTTTTCTTTTCCAGTCTAGAGCCTACCACAACATGCCCGTTTTCGCTTGCCCGCGTAACTTCGTTTTTTAGAGCGGAGCGGCGCACGCGACCGGAATTCTCGCGCACTGGCGGGTAAACCTCAGGACTCTGCTTGTATTGCGAGCCAACTGCTTCTGCTGGGCACTATCCTCTCACCAGAGGAAGATGCACAATGAATTCGCATGGGCTTGGCTCCGGCGAAGTCATGCTTTTCGTCAGTTCAGCTGCGTGATTTCCTTTGCGGAGTACTGTTGAGATAAGAACATTTTCACTATACGTTACCTGTGCGATGGCGCATCGTAGCCGTTTCGCAGACTGCTACAGACACCAGGACAGTTGTCCTAACAGGCCGGTCGACGACGACGAAGAATCAGGGTTTTCATCGGATGATGACGATAGCGTTGTTTCGGACAAACGCGAAGCTCGCAAGAACTTCGAATGCTGCGGGGACCGCCGGTGCACAACGTGGTTCGATCTCAGGAGCTGGTTCGGATACCTGCTGAATGACCTCCCACGCGCTGACTTCAAGGCCTGCTTTACGGATGTTGCGCATGGTGGTATTGGGTGAGCCACTTCCACGGCAATTTTTTTCTGTAGCTGCCCGGCCCCGTTCGACTTCTATGGCACGAACCAAAGTGCCTGTCCAACCAGCAGCACACATCGCATTCATGGGCAGCAGCTCCTAGAGGCACATGGTGTATCGTGCCATTCTGGAGGCTTCTGTCTTCAGGCTTGACGCTGCTACCTTCTGGGTGCGGGAGTGAACGACGTAACCGACTACCTGGTGTCCGATGATCACTTGGTTCAGTGGAACTGACTGCCCACCTGTTACCTTCAAATGTCTGCCTTTCTCGTCCTCTCCATCTTGGCTTCTGTGCGTGTATAATGGTATCCCGATTGTTCTGGCTGAGGGTCTTACTGCCCCTCTAGGCGTGCTGTGGCCGAGAGCTCGTCTCGTCTAGCTGTGAATCGCCGTGTATCGTAGCCCCACACAGTAGTCAAGCAGATACCAAGGCGCTTTTGGTTTCTAAGCTCTAGAGACCAATCTGCATTGTGGCACCTAGGACAGCAGAGTCTCGTCACAAACACTGAGCGGAGGCCACCTGCCTGCATCAGCCCGTCTCTTGTGTGAAGGAAACCAGTTGTTTGAAAGGTTGTTTGCTTCCCGCCTTTTTGTGGTTGTCCCGTATGTTGCAGTTTGTTTGAGAAACTGATTGTCCTTGGCGGAAAGACTTTGGAAACCTTTTCGGAGATTCACTTCTATGAGCAGTATGTGTCAGCTGCACGTCCCTATGTACCAAGAGACCTTGCTGAGGCCGTTGGTACCGATGCAGCACGTTTACTCTGGACTCACAAGAAGGTTGAGCGGGTGACGGCAGCGCAGTCTCTTTACGCCTTTGGCCGTGGGTACCTCACCACCGCTCAGGTCCTGCCGACTCGCCAGGCAGTAGCGAAGTATGTCAAGGCGTGTGTGGGCTTCGCGTGCCAAAGCAGGGACACCGAAAACCTTTACAAATGGATGCCTGTTCTGGTTGAACACGTCTTCTGGGTGCAAAGGTGAGGAGAAGTAAAGAGCTGCGAAGCACTTTTCCGGTGTGTGTTAACACATGCACCCTCCGCTCCATGCGAACACTGTCTCACTCGCACTCTGTTCCTGCTGGTGTTCTTTGATGTGGGCTCGCTCTCTTCCTCCTGCCAGAGAGCTTTGGTGTCTGAGGAGCAATGTCGTGAGCAGGGTTGCCGAACGTGGGGTAGTCGTCACTGTTCTGGCTTGTTTGCTTCTGTCGTCTACAGTTTGTCTGCGGACTCGCTACTCGGGACTGCCACAGCCCGCCTGCGCGTCTCGGTCATCCTCCTTAGTAGGGCCTCCTTTTTGAATCCTCAACTTTCGTGTGCCTGACGGGGGCCCGCAGCGAAAACCCCGTGGCTACTCGAGGTCACGTGCAGCGACAGTGTCCCCCCACTTAGTTTTATTGAGTCTTAGTCCAACCCTCAATGGTTTTCTATGCGACGGTTGCATCTGCAGGGTTCGGACGGAGGTTAACGGGCATTCGAATGACTTGCTTCAGGATCTACAAGAATATCTAGGCTACAAACGTGAGCTGGCTTCTGCTGACACACTTTGCTTCGCAATCGGCCTGACAGGTGCTGTAAATCAGTCTGGCTCGGCGACGAACAGCCGAGGGCATTAATTGATGGCTTAGAATTGTTTCTTAAGCCAGAGCTGTTCTTGATGGCTCCCGCCCTGTGATCAGCTCTGGTTTAAGAAACAATATTCACGTTCATGCGCGTACTGCTCCTTCCGCCAGATAAGGAGCAAAGAAGATCCATGTTAGTCTGCTCTCGTGTTAGTCTCTACCAGACTAGTAGACGCTGCCAGAAATGTCCCCAGTACTTCGGGCACCGGCTTTGTCGGTCTCAGCCGTGGCGTTTCAGGAACAGATGTGGGCTTGGAGGCTGCGCAGCAGCTGGCGGTGTTCTCCAAATCAAGTGCAAACAAGGAGTTTTACGTTTCTAGCACTGCGCTGCTTACTCCAGTATTGAAAAGCAAACAAGACCGCGGTGTGCGAGCCTGCACTTGTGGAGACCTGTGCTTGCTCTGGCTGTTCTGCTCACACAGACGATCATCTGCTGCCGCGAATCCGGGAGTGCCTGCGCGGCAAAGCCATCCCGCAACGATCAGACACGCCGACGGGAAGAGAGTTGGTCCGCCTCTACGCGATGGACTACTTCAATGTTCTCGCCCAGGTGCGCTATCATAACTGCGGGTGCTGTCGTCACCGGAGTGCACCTGGTATGCGCCCGCCAGCAGATATAACCGTGGATACACAGCGTGCGTCCCGGGGAGAATACTTTCGGTCCTGGTGTGCGCAGGGTGCAAGCCGAGAGGTTGCCTGCGAGAGCTGCGCCGGGAGCCAGATTTTACTGTTCCTTTTTACGTGCGCGCAGGAAAGTGGAGTGGAGAAAAAACACCGAGCTGTCTGGGCAGATGAGGAACTCGAGATGTTCATGGAGGG
>NW_027156066.1:0-379 GCF_002600585.1 Cystoisospora suis | reverse complement strand
CCCTGCCGACACGTTCTCCTGGGCTTGCTAGCTTTCATATTGGAGTCCTTGAGGTCGCGTAGAGCTTATTAGCCTTCCCTAGAAGGCCTAGAAGCTTTCAAATGCCCCTGGGACTTCTCCCTGGCATCCCGGCGTGTCCCTTTGCACGCCCTGCTGATCTATGTGATCGGCTTCTGCTCTTCACGGACAATTGCCGACCCCTCTGCGCTCTCTGTAGGGGTCTCCTGCTTTTGTTCCGGGTGTGTGAAGGTCCTGAAGTCCATAACTGGCCATTCTGGGTGCATGGCGGTCTTGCGCCGCCACGTGGTGGTCGTTGCGTATTCCGGTTGTAGGTCCCGAGGTCCAGTCTGCGGGTAATTGCCGTTCTATCGCTTTCAGG
>NW_027156065.1:0-227 GCF_002600585.1 Cystoisospora suis | reverse complement strand
TCCCTTTCGACCGGCATATCAGCCAGGCTACACCGACCCACACAACCCTCATTTGCAGCTTCGTTCTCTGTTACTTGGGAACAAGGAGAGTGGTAGCCCGGCCTGGGCAAATCTCTGTGAGTGCGTCCTCCCGGGTCGGTGGCGTCTCACAGGGCTGCTGTGTGTCGATGCTCCCGTAGTGAGGGTGCTCTGCCAGGGGACGTGGGGTGTCACACGACTAAGATGAT
>NW_027156064.1:0-245 GCF_002600585.1 Cystoisospora suis | reverse complement strand
CTTTGCATCACTGGTAGCCTGTACCACTCCCCTCTTGTCTGTATTCCCTCTCTGTCATCCCTAAACATTGGTGAACTCATACTTCCTATATCTTTCATATCTCATCTGCTTTCTCGTATCATCCTTCTGATACCTCTCTTTAGGTCTTTGATCCAACTCTATCTCTTTTCCCGTCTCCAACGGACGTGAGCTCCTCCAATCTTGTGGGTCTGCTCTCCGTACCTCTTCACCTCGTGAACTTAACT
>NW_027156063.1:0-250 GCF_002600585.1 Cystoisospora suis | reverse complement strand
CTTTGCATCACTGGTAGCCTGTAACACTCCCCTCTTGTCTGTATTCCCTCTCTGTCATCCCTAAACATTGGTGAACTCATATTATACTTCCTATATCTTTCATATCTCATCTGCTTTCTCGTATTATCCTTCTGATACCTCTCTTTAGGTCTTCGATCCAACTCTATCTCTTTTCCCGTCTCCAACGGACGTGAGCTCCTCCAATCTTGTGGGTCTGCTCTCCGTAACTCTTCACCTCGTGAACTTAACT
>NW_027156062.1:0-294 GCF_002600585.1 Cystoisospora suis | reverse complement strand
TGAAGAAGGAAACGCATTCAGTAGGACAGGAAGTCTTCACAGAAAGACGGAAATGGGTGTGAGTCGAGAATTGGGGAGCTGGGGTCCACTCAGAGGGACTCAATACGCCGTACCGAAGGAAGTTCCATGTAAGGAACGGGGGTCCCTTTATCACGGGTACCTGGAAACACACCTAGAAAGGGGGAAGAGAGGTGAGAAAACGAAAGAGAGCGACTTGGGAAGAGCTTACCGAGCTTCCTTTACTTCCAATCCGATTAGGAACACACCCTCAGAAAGACTCCAACCGAAGGAAAG
>NW_027156061.1:0-441 GCF_002600585.1 Cystoisospora suis | reverse complement strand
GGGAAAGGGCAGAAACCGACCTGGAAACAATGGAGCGGAAGGTTGGGAGAGCACGCACCAGGATTGAGGGGGTAGAGGTAATGGCCTGGGAACCACCTGAAGAAGGAAAAGCATTCAGTAGGGCAGGAAGTCTTCACAGAAAGATGGAAATGGGAGTGAGTGGAGAATTGGGGAGCTGGGGTCCACTCAGAGGGACTCAATACGCCGTACCGGAAGAAGATCCACGTAAGGAACGGGGGTCCCTTTATTACGGGTACCTGGAAACAAACCTAGAAAGGGGGAAGAGAGGTGAGAAAACGAATGAGAGCGACTTGGGAAGAGCTTACCGAGCTTCCTTTACTTCCAATCCGATTAGGAACACACCCTCAGAAAGGCTCCAACCGAAAGAGAGGAATCCTTCGACGGGAGTCGGAGAAAGCGCCTGGAAAAAACCGATCATGG
>NW_027156060.1:21969-27382 GCF_002600585.1 Cystoisospora suis | reverse complement strand
TCCTCCTCCTCATCATCTTCTTCTTTCTTCTTTTCTCTTTTTCTTTTTTTCTTTCTTTCTTGCTTTCTTTTCAGCTTATGTCCGTAAGGCAGCATATGAGATGTTGAATATTAGTGATATGTGTGAAGGCCATGGATGGAGGGTTCTTGAAGAGCTTCGGCGTCTTCTTGTCCTACGTCAAGGCCGCGTGAGCCTCCCATGGGATCGCGAGGAAGAATCGTGCCGTGTATGTCTAGCTCATCTAGCTCTCTTGAAGAGAACCTTCGAGAATACCGTTTTCGATGACGTAAGAGAAGACTGTCTCATGGCTCCCCCTCATGCTTCTTCGCACTTTCAACTTGAAGAATCTTCTCTCCTTTCATCTTCTTCTGCGGGTCATCTTCTCTCATCTCCTTCAGCGAGATCTCAGACTCTCGGAGATCTACCTGTAGGAGATCCAGGAGGTGGGATAAGAAGAGAAGACTCGCCTCTGAAGAAGAAGGTGTCCTTCTCATTGCACGCTTCTCTCCGAGCGCCCGCAGATGCAACAGAGAAGAGAGAAGTGTCTTATTATGGTCAAAGCAACTTAAGACGACAGAATGCTGTGCGTCATCAGTGGATGAAAGATCTACGCAAAAGTCTTGAGCTCTCGACGGCCTATGCAACGAAGGGAAGGAAGCAACCTGCTGTCTTTCTAAGAGTAAGTAAAACACAAGAAAGAAGGAGTGAATGAGAGAAAGATGGAAAGAGAAAGAAAGAAAGAAAGAAAGGGAAAGGAAGAAAGAGAAGAGAAAGAAACAAAGAATGAAGAAAAGGAGCTTGTTTGTCCGTTGTTTCTCTTTCTCTCTCTTTCTCTTTTCTATCGTCGACTAGAAAGGTGTCTTTATGGAGGAAAGGCTCTTTGAAATGTATACATCTTTTTCTTTTCTTCATTCGTCTTCTTCTTCTTGCATAATGTCTGTACTCTGGATGAGGAGGTTCTAGGCTGCTTACCCCCTGCTGGCATCTCTCACTTCAGCAAGACACCTCATCCTCGTCATTATCATCGGCCTAGACACGATAGAATATTCATAGCTAGCTTGAATAGACACCATCCAGTAGCTAGAACGTCAAGCGGCTTTTCTCTTCTCTTCGTCGCCTCTCGTCATCAAAGTCTGAAAGAAAAACGGATAGGGTGCAGCGAAAAGTTATGAGGCGAAAGAGGAACGTGTTCATCAACAATTCTCTAGAGACAATTTATATCCCTCTGCCGCATGCAGTTCTATTTCATCTCTTTTCCGCAGAGTCGCGTCATCATTCACTTTCTCCTTACTAATAAAGCAGAGATAACGACACATACATGGCATCTCTAAAAAGACTATAGACACCTTCAACGTCATTTCCTTTGGTCTTCTCCTGCAGTTACCTCTACCTTTGACATATCTATTTTCCATCTTTCTATCTCTCTTCAAGCTATCTATCTATCTATCTGTAATCTATCTATCTTTGATCTCTCTATCTTCAATCTGTCTCTCTTTCTATCTATTTCCCGCCATGTCGTGTCATCTGCCTCGTTGAACTTCTCCCTTTGTCCTAAGTAAGCTTCTTCTGCTCCTCTTAAAACACGCCTTTGAGTTGTAGTCATCTCCAATCCGTCTCTCCCTCTCTTTCTTATCATTATCTCACTCATCCTTTGCCTGAACAGACGACAAGAAACATCTCTATACGTGTATATACAGACGTGTATATGGATCTCTACGTATAGGCACATAAGCGTGTCTCGAGTCTCTTCATGATTGTCCCTACTGCAGTCTCGTTACTTCTTTCCTCTACTTGGGGAGACGTGAGAACCGAGAATTGTTCTTCTCTCTTTCTCTTTCATTTCTCCCTTCTTTTCTTCCTCTTTTCTTCTTTCCTAAAGATTGCAGCGTTGAAACCTCTTCTGGTGTATCGACACCTCAACAGCGCCGAAGTGAAGATGATCCTTGTAGAAGTCTTTCAGCGTCTATGGATGAAGTTTGTCGAGTATTCCTTAGCACGTCAAGTACGTGTTTCCACAGGTAAAAAGTAGAGGAGGCGCAGCAAGCCGGATGAATTTTCTTGGGCCTCCTGTCCAAACTCTCTCTACATACCAGATGAATGAACGTGAAGGTGTATGTGTCTCTACTCGATGGAGAAAGACAGATGTTTCTTTTAGAGAAGATCTCCTCCAAAACACCTTCCGAGGTTGTCCTGCTTTCTTCCTCGGCGAACTGTAGAGACCGAGAGAAGGGGGGGATTTCTTCCTCTTCTCCTCCTGTTTAGAAAAGGAACGTTTTCGCTTTATCATCTTCAGCAAAGGAAAGTGTCAAGGCAAACGCTAGCAGGCTTCATTCATGGGTTACACGTGTAGATATAGCTAGATCCATCTAGAGGCGAGTAGCGAGAGTATAGATGGCGACTGGAGAAAAAGAGATAGAAAGAAAGAAAGAAAGAGTGAGGAAGAAAGAAAGAAAGATCGTAGACAGATCATCTCTGATTGGTCCGATCGAGAGGCATGTCTTGCATATTTCCCCTCTATCGTCATTCAATAGCTGTTAAGTTTTTCTTCTTCTACGGGGTTGTTCCTGAATAATAGCCTTTTTGGATGTCTCTCTGTCTCTGTCTCTGTGTTTCTTCTTTCTTTGATCATCAGCTGCTTTGGTATTGGACTGCAGTTTCTTGACAGAGTACGATTGCTCGTCAGGGGCCTTCCACTTTCTTATGAAAGACCTACGAGATGTCGTACGTGCTTTCTGTCCTCTTGTGATTCGGCGAGTTATCTTCTTCAACTATACTCAAGCACATGAACGCATATGGCTAATCTTAAGGTAATCCTCACTCTATTTAGATGAGCTCACAGGATGTCTCTGATAGAGACAGACACCTCTCTAAGACACATACATATTCTAACACGATACAGACATACATATGTACGTACATATATATTTGCATAGATACATACGCATACATACATACATACGCATACACACGTAGATACATACGCATACATACATACATACTTGCATAGATACACCTTCGTCTTCCATAGATACCTATCCATGAATCTATTCATCTGGATAATTCACACATCCATTCACATTCGTACCTACATCATACGTCCATCCACATCACCAAACACACCTGCATACATCTATATCTACATACCTAGAGCCCAAGTCGATACATAAAGAGAAATGAGTGGATCCATACCCACGTAGGAAGGCACATGCATAGAGGGTGGCGGAGACGTTGCTTCATGTAGCTGCTCTGGTCTGTCTATACTACAAGAAAGAACAACGACAGGAGATGATAGAAGAAAGAAGATGAGAGAAGAGAGACAATGGAGATCGCCTTCACAAACACTATAAACCATTCTTTCTTTCCTTCTTTCACTTTCTTCCTTTACCTTTCTCTCTTTCTTGTCTTTTCCCTACTTTCTTTTCTTTCTTTTGCTTTTCTCGTGCGACGGGCTTCGTTTGGATCTCTTCTCAGATCGGCAGTGGAGAATGCCTGCTTCTTTAGTTTCTATGACGATGATCGAGACTTAGCCACAGAAATCGAGGGTGAAAGGTGAGGCCTACGTGTATCCATCCGTCTTTCTCAGGCCTTCCAGACAGCTAGGTCTTCTACCGCAGTTTGGAGATAGCTAACTCAGCTAACATCTAGACACCACATACGTGGTGTCTACCTGGCTTGTCATAGAATCTCCCACTATAGAAACAACTGCTCCGTTTTACATGTAGATTCGTGTAGGCGAATACATACTACGTCTACGCAGGACGTATCTCTGAGTCGGTGTCCATGTACTGTATCGTATATGTGTATTCATGTATTTGTCTATGTATGTTTCTATATGTATCCACATATACAGAGAAAAAGAGATAGCCAACTGTGTATGCGGCGTGTGCTTGTTTCTCATGTATTTACACGTCTCTTCCACCTATGTATATATATACATATACTGTACACATAGACATTCTTATAGAAACAGACAGACAGCTCGCTCATCGATGTCTAAGGTGTAGACACGGTGTCTGGCTGTTCTCGTCCTCAGTCACCCTCATCGGATTCCTTCGATTTTTTTCCACCAAGCCTTTTCGTTCTTCCCCTTTTTCTTCTTGTCTTGTTCTTCTCTTTCCAAGCTCTCCGCCGTCCTATTGCTTTCCTCAACTCTTCGGCCATCTCCCTCCCTCTTTCTTTCTTTCTGTCTATCCCAATCTCCCTCTGTGTCTTTCTTGCTTTTTTGCCCTTTATCTCAGACCTTTCATCTATCATACCATGCTGTTAAACAAGAGAGATCTTTCTTTACTAACCCAAGTGCTCCCTCCTCTCTACGTAGGTTTAGGCGGAGATTCGAATCACAACCGTCGGCGTCAGTCCTCCGCTTCAAAGGCATGTCTCTCTTCTTCTTCTTCTTCTTTTTCATATCTAGATGATCTTCTTCCTTTACGGTACTTCCGGGTTTCCCCGAAGATCCCCGAGGCTCTCTTCGGAGAGAAGGAAGAAGAAGGACTCCTCCGTGAAGCGTATTCTTCTTCATCTTCAGGAGTTGTTCCTTCATGTTCGGTCGATTTCTTAGAGAACCAGTTGCGTGTCTTTCGACTATTAGCCGGGACGCTCGTTGTCTTGGCCAGTGCTGATTTAGAGCCAGAAATGCCTGGGAGAGATATCTTCAAAGAAGCTGTACGTACACCTGAACAGGTGGCATCTTCCTTAGCTGCCAGAATACGTGGAAAAGAAGAAGAGGAAGAAACGAAGACAGATGACTTCTCGGTTGTTCTCCGACTAGGCGAGAAACTGGCTCGGCTTCTCACCTATAAAGAAGCGGCCTGCTTCTGGAAAGGTCTCAATGATCTTCGAGATATCTTCGTTGAGAAGAAGCGAGAAAGAAGACGGCAACGAAGACAAGCTCAAGGCAAAGATGAAGAAGAAGAAGAGGACGATGAGGACGACGACGAAGAAGAGGATGACGGAGGGTTAATTGACCCAGAAGGACATCTAGGGCCCAGTGAAGAAGCTCTTAGAGAAGCTGCGCAGCGAGCTAAAGAAAAGAAATGGAGAGAAGAAGACCCGACCTTTCAAGTAGATGAGGAGAAGAGAAGACGAAGAACTTGCGAGATGTAAGGAAAGAAAGTGAACTGCAGAAAGAAAGAAAGAAAGATACACCTATCTGGGAAGGAGGTGTGAAGAAGAAGAAGAAGGATCCTATGATAGACTCACGGGTGTCTGTATATATCTAGATATATATATATATATGTGTGAAGATAGAGCCAATAAATGGAAGNNAGATATGGAGATGTATAGCAAGGAGAGAGAAGAGAAGGCGTCTATCATGAGAGACTATCTCGGCTTGTCTTCCTATATGATGAGAGGAAGACAAAGCAACAGGCGATGTCTGTATGATCAAGTGGAGGAGGGAGAAAAACTAATTGGT